>NC_042618.1:188789248-188881045 GCF_901001135.1 Rhinatrema bivittatum | reverse complement strand
TCCTGAACCGAGGGGATTGGTACCAAAGCCTCATGAAGTGACCTAAGATTACGCTTAGGAGCATAGTTTTTTTTAATCTATTCTGTCCCCTGTACAGCCTTAATCAACATTATGATTTAAACTTAATTCTCTCCCTAATTAGGAACCAATGAAGAAGCCTTAAAATAGTCTTAGCCCTCAAACTCCTTACATATGAAAAAATTAGCCTTATGATTATATTTTGTAACCCCTGAATCTACTGTAACAATCTATCAGGCAGCCCTAACAGCACCCCCATTACAATAATCGAATACAGGTGAAACCAAGGCCTGAATCACTACTCAAAACACAGACAGGCTTAAGATGAACCTCAATTTACGTAATTGATGCAATTTCAAACTACACTTTTCGTCATCTTTCCAACAAGGGGATCATAGCCACTAAAACCTTATCCACAAAACCCCCCAAATTCCTAACCGTTGTGAATGATCTGATCTATTTACCTTTAATATTTAACTAAATGTATTTAATCATTACTTTTCCCACCTTTTATTTTTTGCAACATCTTCAGTTCAATGTTCAGTTCACCCTTGTTGTTTTCGCACCCCTGTATTATTTGTTCTCCCCCTATTGTTCAACCTTATGAGCATTGTTCATTGTTCTCTGTAAAGCTTGTTTAGCTGCACTTTTTGTTAACTGTGAACCGATGAGATGTTCCCAACGTTCATCGGTATATAAAAGCATCTAAATAAATAAAATAAATACATAAATAATAGTTAAAGTAATAGAAGGAAGCATTTCAATCCCATCAGAAAGGAACAACCACTCAGATTTTTTTCTCATTTAAAATCAACTTATTCCTACCTAACCAACTACCTATTACTTTCAATCCATCATTAATCTTTCTTACCATCTCACACAAATCAGGCCCACCTGGAACAATTAATTGTACATCATCTGCATACAAAAATGTGTGAAATCCCAAACTCTGGATCACCTGCCTAAAGGCCTTAAAAAAAGATTAAACAGCAGGGGTGATAAAGGGAAACCCTGAGGGACCGAATCTGAACCTCTATCATGGACTACAGCTGTTGTTGCAGAAGGAAAGAATTCTATCCATTTTAAAGCTGACCCACTAATAATAACCCATCTCTCGACAACGACTAAATAATATTTGATGATCCACTAAGTCAAATGCACTTGTCAAATCTATCAGTATCAAAAACACTGGTATCCCTAAACCGGATCAACACATCATTTATAGCTACTAATGTTGTCTCTCTACTGCCAACCTTCTCCATATAATGAGATAACCTAGTACATATTGCTTTTTCTATACTTTTAGTCAAAAAAGCACAGGTCTATAACAGGCCTTGAATGTTAAAAACTCCATCCAATGTCTGATTTTGCAACAAAGGAAAAATCACAGAGTAGAAAAGAATTACCCCAGTTCTACAGAGATCATTCTGGGGTCAGCGTTAGAGCAATGATCATCTTGACCCTGGTGCAGGCCCATGGCAGGCCTCCATTGAATCTAAAAAAAGTGTCCCAATCAATCCTTTTCAGTACACCTAGAAAAAAACATAGATCTATGAGTGAGGCGGAAAAAAAGACTTCAGAGGCCTAGATTTTAATAGGACTTGCTTGTCCTGCTTGTCCTGTGGTTAACAACTTTTTTTAATGTTTTTCATTTTATGTGATACTTATATCATGCAAAAACAGAGCAATATAATTCTATTAAAGCAAAAAAGCTTCCAAAATAGATAAATCAAAAGCTTCCACATTTAAAGGGTTCATTTGAAACGGTTCAACATCGCCAGAGGGAGCAATCATGACCTCAAATTAAGGAAAAGAGAACAACAGTGGATTTTTAAATTAAATACTTTAAAGTCGGCGGGTTTAAATTACAAAATAAAATGATACCTGTTTTATGAATGAGGGGAATATTGAGCTGTGATTGGATAACTTTTTAAATATCTTTTTCAAACATTACCATTGGTGTTTCTTATCATGTGATCTTAACTACCAATACGAATTGTTTCTAAATTCAGGGCTGATTACATTCTAGTTGTACAAAGAGCACTGCCATTTTTTGTGAATCTTTTAAATTGAAAGTAATAGATGTGAGTTACCAAAGGAGTTTTCTGAAATATGTAAAGTATTCCTGTGAATATAATTTTTTTAGATTGTAGGAGGTATATGTTTGGTTCATAAGAAAATTAAACTAATGCTTTTGTTCTTTAAAGGTTGGTTCCTGAAGCAGCCATGATTAGTAAAATACTGGCAGCACTGAACCCTTTCCATCTGGAAGCTTTTAAATCATGTACTTTGGAAGCTTTTTGATTTTAATAGAATTATATTGATCCAGTGATACACTTTTAAAAGATGACTTTTTTTTTCAATTTTAAAGGACTGTTTTTGCACGATATAAGCATCACATTAAATGAAAAAATATTTTTAAAAGGTTTGTTAAGCACAGATGGAGGCTTTTTGACTGATGATTGATCCTAGTCTAGTAGGACAAGCCAGTCCTACCAAAATGTAGGCATCCTAAGTCTTTTCTTCCTCACTCATGGATATATGTTTTTTTCAGATGTACTGAAAAGAATTGATTGGGACATTTTTATTTCCGTTTTGACTATTGTGGTCCCTTGTTTCTCTCTGTTTTTAAGCCTCCCTTGAATGATAAAAACTATGGGGGGAGGCGGGAAATTAAATAGCTACAACACTTAAGGTGCATCTGAGGAATCCTATCAGTTTGAGCCTGCATAGTTTCATCCTGCAAGGCTGCTCAAATCTGCCCCGGGGACCACAGACCCAGTTGGGTTTGCAGGATTTCTACAATGAATATAAATTAGATAAATTTGCATATACTGGGTCTCTAATCTGTGCAAATACGTCCCATACAGATTCATGGTGGATATCCTGAAAATCCGGCTAGCTGTGGGGTCAGAAGGACAGGTTTGGGAAGCCCTGCCATATTGCATGGTTGTGGTGGGGCCCTGGTGCAGCTGTACTGGCTGGCTCTCCTTCTCTGCTGGCATCTCTGCCACTATCTGAGATACATTTTCAAAGGCTTATATATCTTTAACATGAGTAAAAATAGCTAAACCCCCCCCCCCCCCACCCCCTATAATTATCTATGGATTTGTAGCTGCAAAAACATATGCATACTTTTATAATGTTTTTAGAACATGAAGGAATCATAACCACTATAGTTATATTACAAATATCTTTAATTGATAAACAAAGACAATCTAAAAGTGTTTCATAAATTTAAATGATCAAAAAACAAGGAAATTGCACAATATTAGTCATACACAAACATCTATAAAAAAAACCCAAAAAAACATTACTTATGTGCATTCATACACATTCACTCCCAGAAGGATCCAGTTTAACTGATATGTTACAAACAACTCACATATTCCAAAAGAAACAGAATTACATAAATAACATAGAGCACAATGTGTCAATCACAATTTATTGAACAGTTTCACTTCTAAACCAGTCAGACAATGTATAACAAATAAACAGCAGGTGTTCTAAGTTGGCTGGTAAATGTTAAAGCTGGTGATAGAGAATGCTTTGTTCTGAATAAACTTGAATCATTCAAGGACCCACAAAAATCATCTTTTTTAAGAAATGGACTCACTCTAGTAGGAATAGATTGACACATTGTGCTCTATGTTATTTATGTAATTCTGTTTCTTTTGGAATATGTGAATTGTTTGTAACATAGTTATTTATTATTTATTTATAACTTTTATATACCGAGGATTCAATTAACAGAATTAATTATCACTTCGGTTTACATTACAACCAGCAAATGACAACAATGACAGTCTTATCTTACATTGAACAAGGTGGAGAAACCTGGATAAACATAACTTGGGATAAAACAGTGAAAGTGTTTTGAATTACATTGAACAGAGTGGAGATAAAACTTGTAAAAACAACATATGGGAGAAGGTGAAGTGAAAGCGTGGTGAGATGTACTCGAAGGGTGAAAAAAACTGGTATGGTGGGGGTTGGTTAACATATCAGTTAAATGGATCCTTCTGAGTGTGAATGTGTATGAATGCACATAAGTAATGTTGTTTTTTTTAATATAGATGTTTGTGTATGACTAATATTGTGCAATTTCATTGTATCTTGATCATTTAAATTTATGAAACACTTTTAGGTTGTCTTTGTTTATCACTTAAAGATATTTGTAATGGTTATGATTCCTTCATATTCTAAATAATGAGGAGTTTTGGAATCAGTTTGTTCTACCTTTTTGGTTGTTTGTATTTTTAATGTGCCAACAGAAAACAGAGTGAATATCGTTCTCCTCAGAATGACTAAAAGCACACACAGGCTTTCACAATGCGCCTACTTACTTTTAGCTGGATTAAAAAGAACTGATCCCAAGAGCACAGAGGGTTTAGGTCAGGGAAGAAAAAAAATGGGCGCACATTTAATTTTCAAATGTATTCACCTTGCTTTGCCCCTATTCTGCTGCCCATAGAAATAGTAGATGTAAAATCTTCAGATACCAAGAATGTGCAGGGTAACATCTTTTGTTTTAGCTTGTTTTTTTCATTTTGGCAGGGTTTTTTTGGGGGGGTGGAGGGGGTGTTCCATGTTTTGGGTTTGTTTCATTTCCCAATCAAAAAAAAAAAAAAAAAAGAAATTCAATAAGGAAAAAAATCCCCCCTCAAACAAAAATCAACCAAAACAGGCCTCCCCGTGACTCTCTACTCTCCCTCTCCCCTTGCGATGACAACTCCAGGACCTAGGCCTAAAGAGCTGGGCTCAGCCAGAACCAGGTGGGATCTCCCCAGGTTCATCTGACCCCTCAACTGTCCCACAAAAACAACTCGGGGCGCGGGCCTACCTGATTGGGCTGAGCTGGGCCCAGCTGGACTCACCCTGGGCTCCTCTGACTCTTCCACTCCTGCCCCGTAGCTGGAGCCCTCCCCAGCCTCCCCTTACCCCTAGATACAAATGGCAGGAGTGATACCCACTCACTCCTGCTTTCATACTCTGTCCTTCAGAAATGGCATTGGCAGCCCTCAGGTTGGCATCAAAGTGACATTGCTTTGGCTCCTGCCTTAGGTATAGCCCATAACATTTTTTTTTTATTGGGTACAAAAGTACCTTTTCTTTTTTTTTTTTTTTTTTCAAACAAACTGCACATCTGAAATGAAAAAGACCATTTTTGGTTTGTTCCAAATAAAACGAACCATAAATGGCCTTGCATGAAAATATCCAAAAATGTTAATGTATTTTCATTTTGTAAACAAAAACAGAAAGGAAAGGGCCTCCCCAAGAGCCTCCATCCTCCCCCCGTGCCCTGCAAAAAACAACCCTGGGGCCCGGGTCTTACCTGACTGGGATGAACTGGGCCAGCTGAGGTCTCTGTGGGCTCCTCTGATTCCCTGCTGTTCTGGAAAAAATAACTTGGGGGCCCAAACTTATCTGGCTGGGCTAAGGCAGGCCCAGATGGGGCCTCCCCAGACCCTTCCAATCTCCGTTCCCCCTGTAAAACATTGCTTGGGCCAGGGACCTCCTGCTCTCTACTAACACCATTCATGGAAGTCTGTACGACCATAGGGAAGGAGCAATGCCCACTCACTCCCACCCTCATGCTACGTCCCTTAAAAATGGCCCTAGAGTCACTACCTCATTGTCCACCTAGTCTCTCATGGTCTGGGAACAGCACGGGAGTACTCAAACCCACTACATGCAGCAACTCAATACAACTGAGGTGTGATGGTGGTTCAACCCCATTAGATCTGCTCCTGGAAATTATTCTCATCATCTGGGGGGGGGCAGGGGCTGTTACTTTCTCCTCTGTGAAACAAATGCATCTGTCTGAAGTTCACTTTATGAAGCCATCTTGAAAAATACAGGCTATGGTGGTGCCTTTATGTTATCACATGGATTGCTGATTGGCACTAGTACTATTTACTAGGGATGTGAATCGTTTTTCAACGATTAAAATTATCGTCCGATAATGTTAATATCGTCTTAAATCGTTATAGAACACGATACAATAGAAATTCTAACGATTTATCGTTAAAAAAATCGTGTAAAACGGGAGTTAGCGCACTAACTCGATTTAGTGCGCACTAACTCAAAATGATACAAATAAACACTTTCCAGGTCACTGAAGGTCAGTTAGGAATGAATATGTGTTCCTATTGGCTGGCTGCCCTCTTATCTATTGATGTTACCAGGTTACCACTGAGGTGATTGGTTGGGGGGATGGGAAATGGAACTGGAAACTAACGAACACCAACAGAAAATGAAACAAAGTGTTCACACTTCCCAGGTCAGTAAAGGTCACTTAGGAATGAATATGTATGTATGTATTCCTATTGGCTGGCTGTGCTCTTATCTATTGATGTTACCAAGGCTAACACTGAGGTAATGGTTGGGGGGATGTGAAATGGAAACAGTTGGAAGCTTGACAAAAAAAGTAATGTAATGATCAGCACTCACGTGACTAGAACTTGTTTGTTTATTATTTTTGTTAGCAGGCACCTGAAATGCTAGTGCATGTTGAATTTGCCAATCACTGTGCATTTTAGAAAGGTGGTCCTGGCTGGAACTGTACACAGTTCAAATATATGTAATTGATTGTTGGTAAGTGTATTTTTTAAGTAGCCACACTGGCACAAGTATGTTTACTTTTCCTCCTACTTAACTCACTAGCTCAGCTTTGTAAGAAGGGCTTCTCTGCTTGTGGTGTTGTTTTTGTTTGGTGTGAGGAGAGCAGAAACAATCAGATCTTTATTCAATCTACTACAGTCATCTCTTACAGTGCCCTATCCCTATTAATACCAGGGAGTGTTGTGATCTTCCTGCACACAGTGCCCTAACCCTGATACCAGTCTGAGACAGCTCCCTCCCTGCATTACTAGTGAGAGGCTGGCTTCACAGACAGGGGGGAGCTGCCTGACCCTCACTCCTGACTTCCCCCATGTCCCAGCTAGTGAATGGTGTTGTGGGTGAGGGGGGGGGGAGGATGGTGAAGTCTGAGACAGCTCCCTCCCTGCATTACTAGTGAGAGGCTGGCTTCACAGACAGGGGGGGAGCTGCCTGACCCTCACTCCTGACTTCCCCCATGTCCCAGCTAGTGAATGGGTGTGGGGGTGATGGGGGGGGGGGAGGAGGATGGTGAAGTCTGAGACAGCTCCCTCCCTGCATTACTAGTGAGAGGCTGGCTTCACAGACAGGGGGAGCTGCCTGACCCTCACTCCTGACTTCCCCCATGTCCCAGCTATTGAATGGGTGTGTGGGTGAGGGGGGGGGAGGAGGATGGTGAAGTCTGAGACAGCTCCCTCCCGCATTACTAGTGAGAGGCTGGCTTCACAGACGGGGGGAGCTGCCCTGACCCTCACTCCTGACTTCCCCCATGTCCCAGCTAGTGAATGGTGTGTGGGTGAGGGGGGGGGGAGGATGGTGAAGTCTGAGACAGGCTCCCTCCCCTGCATTACTAGTGAGAGGCTGGCTTCACACAGACAGGGGGGAGCTGGCCTGACCCTCACTCAAGCAGAGAAGCCCTTCTTACAAAGCTGAGCTAGTGAGTTAAGTAGGAGGAAAAGTAAACATTCTTGTGCCAGTGTGGCTACTTAAAAATACACTTACCAACAATCAATTACATATATTTGAACTGTGTACAGTTCCAGCCAGGACCACCTTTCTAAAATGCACAGTGATTGGCAAATTCAACATGCACGTGTCTGCTAACAAAAAATAATAAACAAAGAAGTCTAGTCACGTGAGTGCTGATCATCACATGTCAAGCTTCCAACTGTTTCCATTCACATCCCCCCAACCCCTTACCTCAGTGGTAACCTTGGTACATCAATAGATAAGAGACAGCCAGCCAATAGGAATACATATTAATTCCTAAGTGACCTTTACTGACCTGGGAAGTGTGAACACTTGTTTCATTTTCTGTTGGTGTTCATGAGTTTCCAGTTCCATTTCCCATCCCCCCAACCATCACCTCAGTGGTAACCTTGGTAACATCAATAGATAGAGGGCTGCCAGCCCAATAGGAAACACATATTCATTCCTAACTGACCTTCAGTGACCTGGAAAGTGTCTATTTGTATCATTTTGAGTTAGTGCGCACTAACTCGAGTTAGTGCGCACTAATCGGAAAAACAATTTTTAACGGATTTTTCAACGAAATAATCGTGCCAAACACGATTTTCTTCTCCTGCCACACGATTTTCTATCGTTAAGACGATATGGAAAACGATTCACATCTCTACTATTTACCTCTCAGAGGGCAAGAATTAATTTGTGGGGGCAATTGTCAAACTGTCCACCTTGGCGCAAAGTTCACACAAACGCCTGCTTTCACTTTCAGACTTGTACCTGTTTCTTTCAGCACAATGGAATTTGGCTGAAAAAGTGCACAGATACGAGTGAAAAATGCCATCTGCAACACAGACTTTTCCTCCTCAACCTAAAACTCACTCCCAGGAATGCCTCAATGCACCTAAAGGTCCATGTGTGTGTTCTCTTCCACAACACTTGGATTTTTAAGAGCACCGAGGGAGGGCAGCTTTCAGACATCCAATAGCATGGGTAAAAACACTTTTTACCTGTAATAACTGCATTGAAAAGTCTCCTCTTTATATTCGGTCATGTGATCTTCTGTAACCCAGTAAGAGGTTTTATTTACAAATCGAATGTCTCTGTCTCTCTGTGTCTATATCATCTATGTAATCCAATCAATCTCTCTCGCTCTGTATATATTTATTTATATGTATGTACACACACACACATGAATTATTGAATTAATGCATGATTAATAGATCCATATTAGTTATGATTCCTCAGTTAGCCAGCTCAAGCTGCAGCACTACATCTCAATGAGATCGACTGAAATCAAGGTCTACTTGCATGCTTTTAAGACACAATGTTTGTATTCACATTGAAAGTCATATTTGCTGTGAATAGGAAAATACCTTCCACCAGACTAAGGAGGAACTGAAGCTTTTATTTTATATATAAATGCTTGAGGATTCTCAGTTTTTCCTTTCTTCTTTGCCATCCTGGTGATGACCACCAGGTCGGGGAACCCTGTTAAACAGCCAATGAGTGATCCAGGCAATGATGAATGAAAAGAAGAGGAAAGACCGGACAAGATCAGCTTCTACATACACCCATGAGAAGTGGTGCTGTAATGCAATAGTGCCACCTTGATATAGCACTCTCACCGACATGCAGCCTTGCTGCCACCTCACGCTGACTAAATATAAAGTATTGCCTTCTGTTGTGCTCTAATGCAACAGGGCTGCCTCCACACACTGCCTCAATAAATTGATGCTGCCTAGGGGTTAGAGGAGTGGGCTATAAACCAGGAAAGCCAGGATTCAAATCCCACTGCTGCTCCTTGTGACCTTGCACAAGTCCTGCTCCCTCCGTTGCCTCATATACAAACTCAGATTGTGAGCCTTCCTGGGGGACAGGGAAATAAACCATTACGGCTGAAAGGCAGAATATAATAAATAATGTGGCAGTGCCACTTTTCATGCACCCTTACAGAAGAAAGTTAAAAAAAAAAATAACTTGAAGCCAAAATTGTGGCAAACATCACTGAAATGATGCAGAAACTCTAATTGTGGGATACCAATGGCAGCAACCCCTGTGATATTTTAAGAATTATTATTATTATAGTCCTACTGCCCTCATTTTATTTTTTTAAATAATTTTTATTTCAGTTACTTTTTTAAACCAAACCTTGCTTGACAATGTAAAACAGATACACGGAAAAGAGACTATCACATATCACAAGACAAAATGTTACAGTCTAACCAAGAAATGTATCCTTGCCACAAATGTAGTCATATATCCAGGATGTCACATCCAGCTGTGCTGGCTGTCACTACAGAGCATATGAGAGCATTAACATCCCTCTCAGCCAACAAAATTACTGAAGGGCAAATGATGCTCTGCTCTGTACTCTGAGATAAGGATTTATACACTTACATTTATAGTACAAACATATTATTCCAGGTGAAAGTTTTATTTTCATAGAGCTGCATAGACAGTACAATTTTAAAAAAGAGCATTATTTAGTATACTCCAATTTTACAGCCATGATGCTTCATTACCATGACACAGAGCCAAGAGCTTGGGAAGGACGCATTCCAATTAGAATAACTCATTCTATTTTTAAATAATATGTTTAATTTACTTAAGTTTCTTAAATGCCAGTCCTCTACTCCTGTGGTTTACAAATAAACATCATTAATGCAATAAAACAATGTTAAAAAGAAAATAATTGAATAAGTTAACATACACCAACAATAAAATTAATAAGCAAAACTACTTTGTAAAGAAACCAAACACCTGAAGATGTCCCTGTTAGACAAAACAAAAACTAGGACTTAGATTTCCGGAGCGTTTACCTAAAACCACTCAAGCGTATTGTTTGCGGGCTCCACCGCTTCCCCTCTACACCGCTCTGCACTGCGCTTACCTACAGTGGTGGAACGCCGCTCTCGCAGCTCTGCTGACCCTTCAGGACGTCCGCCATTGGCCAGCTCATCTTCCTGCTGCCACACGCACGCGTGAGGACGCGCACTATGGACGCACAGCCACCGGAAGTCCGGGCCCCCGCCCGGTTAACGACGGCCGCGCCCCAAGTCTGATTTAAACCGGCGTTCGGTTTCCATCTCATTGCCTTGCAACGAGGGGGGTCGCTACTGGATAGTAGTTCTAAGTTGTCGCTTCAACTTGTTTCCACGTTCCTGACTTGACTTCAGCTCGTTCCTGACTCCGCTTCTGCCTGCCGCCTGCTATTTACTTCAGCTTGTTCCTGACTCTGCTTCTGTCTGCCGCCTTGCCACTGACCTCAGCCTGTTCTTGACTCCGCTTCTGCTTGCCGCAGGCCACCGACCTTGTTTGTGCCTGGTTCCGCTCCTTCCTGCCGGCTGCCAGCCTGACTTGGGGTTCGTCTCCGTTCCTGCTCACAGCTTGCTCCAGCTCACAGCACGCTACAGACTCCGTTCCTGCTCACAGTCTGTTCGCAGTTCTCAGCAACGCTACAGACTCCGTTCCTGCCTACAGCTTGCTCCAGCTCACAGCACGCTACAGACTCCGTTCCTGCTCACAGTCTGTTCCAGTTCTCAGCACGCTACAGACTCCGTTCCTGCCCACAGCTTGCTCCAGCTCACTACAGACTCCGTTCCTGCTCACAGTCTGTTCCAGTTCTCAGCACGCTACAGACTCCGTTCCTGCTTCACAGCTTGCTTCAGTGCACAGCACGCTAAGACCCTGTATCTGCTCACCTTCTGTTCCAGCACCGCTGGACCTCACTAGCCCCAGTCTTCTGGACTACCGTACCTTACTCTCTGCCCAGGCCTTCTGCTACTATAGAGACTTACACTGTGCTCCTAAGTCCCAAGGATCTAGGACCCTACGGGCTTCCTCCTGGGGGGTACCTGGTTCCCGGGTGAAGATCTCTGCCTGTGGCTCCGCCTCCCGACCTGCCCTATCTTGGGGTAGTTCGGCCCAAGGGTTCACACCTGGTCTGCAGCTTCCTGGACTGCAACACGTATGACAACCAAAATCATATAAATATTTTCAAAAGCCACCTAAAGCTTAGGTACTGTATTTCTGGTCTCACTTCCTTTGAGAAGACGTTCCATAGAACTGTAACAGTGCAGGAAAAGGAATGAGATCTGGTTTTGGCCAAACCCCATTTTCGACACACCTAAGACCAAGAGGCCCGGGTCCCTACGGGATCCTCCTGGGGGGACCTCGGGCTTCCATGGTGAAGTCTCCTTCGGAGTCTCTCCTCATGCCGCCTCCCGGCTGCGACGCTCACCGTGGGTTTCCACAGCGCAACACCTACAGTCCCAGTCAGCCCAAGGGTCCACGATCCTAACATTTATATTCCATAGTTCTGAGGGGGCAAGCCCTTTCAAAACAGATTACAAAATGTACAGATTTATTTAATTAAAAAATGTATATTCTGCTCATATCCAATGTTTGCAGGCAGATTACATAAAGAGCATACATAATAATAATTGTAAACATATATAAATGAGACAGAATCAAAGATTAAAACAGATTAAAATCATAAACAAAGCAATAAAATAAGCATAAAACATAAAACCAAACATTAAAACAAGACCAGAGCTAAAAAAAAAAAAAAAATAGCATGTCAAAAGGGATCACAATCTGCAAGTGAAATTAAGGCAAAAGGAACTCAAATTGTATGACACACCCACTAATAAATAAAGTGACTAATCTGACATATCATCACCAAAAACTGCTTTAAAAAAAAGTGGGTTTAACAGCCTTTTTAAAAGCAGTAAATGGCAGGAGATACCTCTGATAAAAGTCAGTGAGCTAATTTCACAATGATAGTCCAAAATGCAAATTGTGGGGCGGATTTTCAGAGCCCTGCTCGCCTAAATCCGCCCAAATCCAGGCGGATTTAGGCGAGCAGGGCCCTGCGCGCCGGTGAGCCTATTTTACATAGACCTACCGGCGCGCGCAGAGCCCCGGGACTCAGCGTAAGTCCCGGGTTCTCCGAGGGGGGGCGTGTCGGGGGCCGGGCCCGGTCGCCGCGGCGTTTAGGGGGCGTGTTGGCAGCGTTTTGAGGGCGGGTCCAGGGGCGTGGTTACGGCCCGGGGCGGTCCGGGGGGCGTGGCCGCGCCCTCCGTACCCGCCCACAGTGTTGCGTCCCGCGCGCAAGAGGCCCGCTGGCGCGCGGGGAATTTACGCCTCCCAGATCCCGACAAAGGTAAGGGGGGGGGCTTAGACAGGGCCGGTGTGGTGGGTTAGGTAGGGGAAGGGAAGGGGAAGGTGAGGGGAGGGCAAAAGGAAGTTCCCTCCGAGGCCGCTCCGATTTCGGAGCGGCCTCGGAGGGAACGGGGTAGGCTGCGCGGCTCGGCGGGTGCCGGCTATACAAAAATCAATAGCCTTGCGCGCGCCGATCCAGGTTTTTAGCAGATTACCGCGCGGCTCCGCGCGTATCTACTAAAATCCAGCTTACTTTTGCTTGCGCCTGATGCGCCAGCAAAAGTAGGCCAATTCGCACTATTTGAAAATCTACCCCACTAGGTGCAAAGCAATATACAATGTGCATCAAATACATATACAATGTACAATAAATATCAAATAAATATTATAGAAATGCAAATATAATAAGTGCAAAATAGCAATATGATTTTGTGGGTGTTATTTTGTGATCTGCACCAAACATTTTTTGGAGGCAGTGGATATAAAACATGGAAATAAATAAATAAATAAATAATATGCCATAAACATCGAATACCCCAAATGGAATGGAGTAGTAGCCTAGTGGTCAGAGCAATGGGCCCTGAACCAGGGGGAGCCAGCATTCAGGTTCCACTCAGGGATTATTAAAGGCAAATTACCTCTCCTTCTGAAACAAATAAATGTAATGAATAACCTTTTAGGAGTGGGTACTAGCCTAGTGGTCAGAGCAATGGGTCCATTCCCACTCAGGAACTGCTAAAGGTCAAACTTCCTCTGCCTCTGGAACAAATAAATGTGTTATCTCTGCTTCCAAGGCAAGGGCTAAGGCAAATTGGATTCAAACAGCATGTGAGGGCCCTAGCTTTTACAGTTCTAGGAAAGTGATAAGCATGAGGGTAATCTGCACAGTGGCAGCAGATACTGGCACTGGCATAAGCTTGCTGGGCAGACTGAGTGGATCATTTGGTCCTTTTCTGCTGTCATTTCTATGTTTTTTATATGTAAGATCCTTCCCATCTAAAAAAACATTGTTACGTGTTAGATTCCACCTCCAGAATAAACAATCAATAGATACTGCCCTTTAAAATCTCATAGGAACTGTACTGACAGCCATGGATAGGTAAGCCAGACCTTAGATGGAAAATCGGTGATGACTGACACTTAATCATATGCTCTGCTATAAACCCCTAGTGTACAATACATGCATTTTCTTCTGAAGGGCTACAGTTTCTATCTCAACAGGGAATTTTAATAGGAATAGTCGTAATTAGACAAAATGGCATTTGTCATCTCCGCTTTGCATCTTCAATATTTTATTGTAGAGGAATCCTGAAAAAGAAAATTAATTTCAGGATAAGAAGAATTTACTGTAGTTTTCGGTCCAGTGACAAACTGTATGCATTAGACAAAAGAATAGATTATTGCTTATGGCAAAACAAATAAACAAAATACAAATGAGGAAAAGGAAAAGATCCTAGAAATCTTGAATTCTGAGTCCAATGAGTAGAGTGGCGGACACCAATAGGGCCTCCCCGTCAGAAACTGACAGGACACTCAGCCCTGAATCTTTCCAGTTGGGCTGGGGATATGGAGACTTAAGGAGCTTCTAATGGATTCCCCAGCAACATTGACAAATGGAAGCCAACTTGTTCATCCCTCAACAAACCGTAAAGAAAAAAGTTCAGACCTAGTTCTTGTTAGACTGTAATACATGGTATCATTAAACTCAGTGCCCTAAGGACTAAGTTTAAAAGAACTGGAATCAAAAGTTACAGCACAGGCTTTAGTAGCTAAGCACAATAGCAATAAGCTGGAAAATTAAATTTGAGACGTGATTATGTTGCAAGTTGTGGTGACTGATTAGGGAATGTCTCTTTGAGTAAACGCTGCTAAAACGTATCTTTTATTCCTCTGTAACCGCTAAAAACCTGTCTCTTTCTTTCTGAGCATGCTGCCAAAATACTCATCCACTCTCTTATCGACTCCCGCTTACAATACTGCAGCTTGCTCCTCACAAGTCTCCCATGGAACCATCTTTCTCCGCTATAATCTATTCAGAATTTGGCTGCAGGACTTGTCCTTCTTTAGCATTGCTAAGCCCTTCGTCTCAAGTCACTACCTTGGTTCCCCATCCTCTATCACACACAAAGATTATCTTGCACACCTATAAATGCATGAACTCTGCAGTGCCTCATTACCCATCTTCCCTTCCCCCTACACCCTTCTTGTGAACTCTGTTCAGTGGGTAAATCACTTGTATCTATGTCCTTCTCTTTCCTCACCAACTCCCAGCTCTGGGCTTTCCATCTTGCTGCACCATATGCCTGAAATAGACTTCCCAAGTTGGTGTGGTCATGCTTCCTCTGGCCATTTTCAAATCTATTCTAAAAAAAAATCACCTATTTGAGGCTTCTTTTGAAATCTGAATCACTTCTCTATAAAAAAAAAATACCCAAAAAAAACAAATGCATTTCCAGTAGACTCCTGTTTATCATGCATGTTTGTCTTGACTAGCCTGTAAGCTCTATGGTGCAGGGAACATCTCTTATGCACATCTGTACAGTGCTACGTATGTTTAGTAGTGCTTTAGAAATGAGAAGTAGTAGTAGTAGTAGAGACAAAAAGTACAGAAGTGAAAAAATGCTCAGTTTAAACATTTGAGAGCTGTGAATTTCTCCAATTTGCCTATATTTTCTGGATTGACAGAAATAGTACTTATCCCTAAAGAGACCTCAAAACTTTTATCACAAGCTTACTGTTTACCCTTGACACCCTTCTGTCAAGTTGATAGCAAATAGGTGGAGGGTGCATCAAGCTAGGGTGAGAGTTCTTTGTACAAATCTCATCTTTGTGTCCCTTTCCTTACTCCAAATCACATCAAAACTGCACTGGTGTGTACTGTGCTGTTCGTACCTCTGACTGTGCATGTAAAACTGCCCCCAAACCCTAGACCACCACCAAAACCTCACCTTGAGTTACTAGTTGACACTCCTACAGTGGTATAAACAGTTGACTAATATGTACTCCTTATAAAGAGTTTCTCTCTTTCTCACTCTCTCTCCTCAGATTTTTTTTTATCACAGGCAAAATTTATAGCCTCTGTTAGTAGTGAAGGCATTGTAATGCACCAGAGGTTTCAAATAGGGGAAAAATAAATAAAAAGTTAGGATGAATTTGCTAATTATAAATTGGGGGGTGGGGAAGTTCTATTGCAAAAATCTGTTTCAAATTCCTTCCAGCATCAGAGAGTATAGCAAGTGGTCTAATTTAGGCTCCAGCCATAAACATTCTGTACTTTATGATACCGAGGCAAGCATATGTTTAAACAGTCTGGTCAGGAAAAGGAAATGCAGTTCCGGATTTGGTAAATGGAAAGTGGAAATGTGACAGTTGTCATAGATCCTTGCAGTTCAATGTTGGCACGGAGCCCCGCTTAGCTTCAAAAAGCATGCGGCCTATTTCCAAAGTGGAATAAAAAAAAATACTTACAGTAAGAAAAGCAGAGCTCACGTCAAATATGTACCTCTGCCCACAGGTTTTAATGCAATTGTGTCAGTGAGACGAGAAAAAAAATCATTTTGAATATATGGGATGCTCTGTGCTTCTGGGATTAATGCAAACATTTCCATCCCTAGCATAAATGCACGGTGAAGTGAAAGTCTGCAGGCGACTCTGTTTCCATCCTTTGTGGCAGTGTGCCAGGCTCAGCCTGTGGATCCTGTTCAAGCCCTCCATTTGCCAGCAGATTAAGTACCTTATTCAATAAAGATTTTTATAGACACACAGACTGGAGAAAATTCCTCTTTTTTTTAAATAAGTTTCCTAAATAGAAACACAGAAACAAAGACTGTGATGGCAGATAAAGACCATAAGACCCATCTAGTCTGCCTATTTCCCTTCCTGCTGTAATACCATAGAGCAGTGATTCCCAACCCCCATCCAGCCAGGTTTTCAGGATATCCACAATGAATATGCATGAGATAAATTGCATGCAGTGCCTCCCACAGTGCCTTCCGCAGCATGCACATTTTATCTCATGCATATTCATTATGGATATCCTGAAGACCTGGCTGGATGGGGGGGTCCTCCAGGACAGGTTTGGGATCCTCTGCCATAGAGGCCATCCTCTTCTCATTCACTCTTTCATGCACTCCAGGCCCTGCTTCTCTTCCCAGTTTCATCCTCTCTTTCAGGGCTAATGAGAAACAGTAATTTCTGAGGATTACAATTCTGTAACTGAAGGAGTAGCACAACATAGCCTGAACATTAAGGGGCAGATTTTTAATCTTATGCGCACGGGGTACATTTGTGCGCGCTACCCGGTGCGCACAAATGTACACCCAATTTTATAACATGCGCGCGCTACCGCGCGCATGTTATGAAATCCAGGGTCGGCGCACACAAAGGGGTGCACACTTGTGCACTTTGATTGCGCTGAGCCCTAGGGGAGGCCCGATGGCTTTCCCCATTCCCTCCAAGGCCGCTCTGAAATCGGAGCGGCCTCGGAGGGAACTTTCCTTTCATTCCCCCCCACCTTCCCCTCCCTTCCCCTATCTAACCCACCCCTGCCCTATCTAAATCCCCCCTACCTTTATTGCAGGAGTTACACCTGCCTCTGGCAGGCGTAACATGCGCGCACTCGCCGGCTGCCGGCGCACCAACCCCCGGCACAGCCACTGTGCCGGAGGACTTAGGACCACCCCCGGACCACCACCCTGGCCCCGCCCCCTGACCGCCCCCGGACCGCGCGCAGGGGTAGGTTTTAAAGGGTTATGTGCGTAACCCTTTGAAAATATACCCCTATGTGTCCCTTTTTTCTGTATGCGATTTCTTTAGCTTTTAAAAGAAAATGCCAAGAAGAACATATGGTGTGTTCAAAAAGGGACAATTTAAAAAATAAAAATTGCGTTCAAAGTCCCTGGCTTTACAGGGTCATTTCCATGTTGACACCTGGACCTACAGCCCTTTATAAATTAATTACAAACTAAAGAAAGCTCTTTAGCATTTCTGTCTGAGTGCACAGACAATTTAGAAGTTTTATAGGGCTGTGCATATATTCATTAAATGAGAACTGAGCTTAGACATGTTGGGCGCTAATTTAAAAAAAACACTAAGGTATTCCATATAATGGAAGAATACACTTTTCTAAATAGACCCACTTTTGTTACTGATGAAATCTTTGATAAACAAAAGGACCTGATGTGTCATTCAGTTATAAAGCGGCTTATGTACTAATGGATATTAGCATTTATATGAGTGTTAGCTAACATCCATGTACAAC
Organism: Rhinatrema bivittatum; assembly: GCF_901001135.1. NCBI lineage: Eukaryota > Metazoa > Chordata > Amphibia > Gymnophiona > Rhinatrematidae > Rhinatrema > Rhinatrema bivittatum. The sequence continues at coordinate 188,863,038 of NC_042618.1, read as the reverse complement.
TACTATTACTTTTACAATTTATCATTTGTATAGCACTACCTGATGTATGCAGTACCGTACAGATACACATAATAGAAGGTCCCTGCTCACTTCAAGGAGCTTATAATCTAGTCCAGCACTAACACTGTTTCTCCTACTGATGCTCCTTTGTGACCTTGGGGAAGTCACTTCACTCTCTTATCACCTCAGTTACAAAATTAAAGGTAAATTTTAAAAGCCCGGCACATGCATTAATTATGGGATGCACAAATATGTCAGGCTCGCGCATGCCGAGCGGATTTTAAAAGCTGCTGAGATACAAGCGTATCTACCAGAGTGTGCACATCTCGGAAGATTTCAAAAAGGGGTGGAGCATGGGCGTTTTGGGGCGTGAAGCTGAGATGTGCGTGTAAATACTTACGCGATCCGGCGCTCACTGAGGTCGCCTGCCGCATAACTTTACTTCTGCTATGGATGCTATGTAAGATATAAAATACAAATAAAAAGGCAGATCTGCAGGGTTTTAAGGGTCGGGGTAATGGGGGGAAATAAAGGCTATTAAACCAGGGGAGGGTCTGAAAGACCGATCTTTTAACTAGGTGAACTGGGGACGAACTGGTAAAACTGGAAATGGCGTCGATGCACACCCCTTTTAAAATCCCCCCGATTTACGCGGTAGAAGAGGCATTTTCGCCCACTTGCACACGCCCAGGCCATTTTATAACTTGCATGCATGTACGCACGCAAGTAATAAAATAGCCATGTCCCTGGGTGCAGGCCAACAATGTCGGTTTAAAAGTATACAGTCTTAGATTTTAAGCCCTCTGGAGCAGGGAATTCATCCACCTGCTGTACCTGATTGTAACTCATCTTGCTCTCAGATTTGAATAATCATGTAATTCAATCTAAAATCCAAACCCAACACACATGCAAATGACCCCAAACCAATAAACAAACTGTCATTGATTAATGGGTAAAGATGCACCTCTCATAGTTCCAGAAAGGTTTTGAAAATTTGTAAGTCAGAGAAATACCTTCATTGTAAAGTTATTAGGGATCTGCAAGCAAAATTTTTTGTTTTCAGTTCATTTATTTGTATTTCAGATTTTTTTTTTCATTTTTTATTTTCATGGTTTTTTATTTTGGGGGGGGGGGGGCTTTTTTTTTTCATATGTTTTAGTTTTCGGCAAAAAGTGTGTACTATTTGCCAAAAATGAAAAATATACAACGTTTCAGGTTTTTACAGTTTTTGGTTAATTCAAAATGAAATGAAAATGGGCTTTCTTATCCCATTTTACACTTTTGTTTCAAATAAATGCACATCCCTGCCATCTGTTTCATGGCACAAATCAAACTAGAAAAAGTCTCAGGATGGGCAGAAGCCCAAGGAATCCAAAAAAAGAATCAAGGGATACTATTGCCTACTAATCAGAACAATTCACCTAAAGCTTTAGCTGATTCCAGTGGCATGATGCATCACATCATTTTAATCAGAAGATCTTTATACCTGGGCAATGTACATTGTACATCAGGCTGTAAAGAGAAGACACATTGGGGCCAATGCAATACTGTGTGCAGCAGCTAGCGCACGGCTTAACAATACGGGGATACAATACAGGGATTAGCTCGTCCAAAACGCGCATCCAAATCATCGCATAGCTAATAGCGCTTATCATATGTAAATCCCCGCAATGCAAAAAATTTCCTGCACGGACAATTTGCCCATTGCAACACGGCAAATTTTATGCCAGCCTGGGGCTGCCATAAAGGTATGCCACACTCAAGGGTGCATTGAAAAGAAAGAAAATCCTGCTTTCTGTGATTCCTCCTAATAGTGTCATAGCAGTACTAAATAAAGCAGATTTAGTAAAAAAAAAAAAAAAAAAAAAGTTTTTTGAAAAAAATAAATTCTGGAAGCCCAATATGCACACACAAGATACATGGTCTAGGCTGTGTATCTTGTGTGTGTCTAAGCTGGTAGTGGGAGAAAACGGACGCTCGTAGATTGAGCATCCGTTTTCCCAACCCACTTGACAGCCACCCCTCCTGTGTGCCCGATGCCAAGGAGGCACTAGGGACACACAAATTTTCCCTAACACCTCCTTTTTTCCATGAACCCTAATTTAAATATTGCATCATGCGCCCAGTAGGAGTAGCTGGGCATGTGTTAGGAAAATGGGTGTTTAACACTGAGCGCCTGTTTTCTGCGCATGAATATTGCATCGACCCCATTAAGACTGTAACTTTTAAACAACCACGTGGGCATACATTTATGCATGTATGGCAGCTTGCATGAATGGACGTGGCCATTTTATAGCATACGCACGTATATGAGCATATGTTATAAAAAAATGGCTGTACACATGTATATATGCGCATTATTTTGTATGGATGCACAGTTGTGTGTGCAAATGCTGGCTCTAGCGATTAAGTGGGGGAATTTTATTTGATACGTACGCTGATGCAATTACCAGTTTCCCCAGTCCGTTCCCAGTTTGCCCAGGTAAAGGCTCCTGACTTCCTAATCCCCCCCTAATTAAACTTCCTCCCTTTTACCCTATTATCCCCAATCTTTCATACCCCGCTGACTCAGATTTTTTTTATTTTAAAACTTTCACGCCATCCAGAGCAGAGGTAAAGGTATACGGTAGGGGACCCCGGTACGTGCACATTTCAAGTCACTTTCCTGGAATGCCCATGTCCCACCCATGCTCTGCCCAGACCACGCCCATTCCCCACCCCTTTTTACATTTTTGATTTGTGTGGGTACCGGGAGATACGCCTACTCAGGTGCTTCTTAAAATCTGTGCAGCGCAAGCCAGCCTGAGACACGTCTGTATCTCTCGGCTTCGGTGCGCGCACAGGGCTTTTAAAATTCACCTTTAATAGCACTACATTACTAAGGGCCTGATTCATCAAAGTCTTTTCCTATAGACTCAGAATAGGTAAACATCCTCTCTAGTAGGGTCCTTTCATTTACTAATGATTTCATCAGCATAAAAAAGAGCAAAGAAACAAAGAAAGGAAAAACAAAAGTGGACCCCATTTTGAAAGTGCATTTTCTGTTTCAAGGAAACTCCTTCCTTGTCTGTACACTCAGACAGAAATGCTATAGAGCCCTTTTTTAGTTTGTAATTCATTTGTAAAGAAAATTGCACGTTAATGTCATGGTGCCCCTTCGAGTGCTTACAGCTCACATAAACCAACCGTCAGCAGGAAGCTGAGGACTCATATAAGCCTTTAAATACATTTTAATTGTTCATTTTGAATACTCTCTGGGCTTTCGTTTTCTTTGCCTGTCCTTGAGAAAGCAAAAGCAACCCCATATAGAGAAGAGGGACACTTTAATGTTTGGGCGATTTTACGCTACTCTTTTAATTACAGAATTGTAATCTTCAGAAATTCCCCTTTCTTTTCAATGCTGTTTGGAAATAGCTAGCACTACTGTTTCGAAAGCTTTCTTTTGCAGTTTTAATAGCTGCACGCAGTGTGCAGTAAAATTCTCCCATCAGCTTGTTGACTTAGAGAATGCATAATACATACACCACGGGGTCCCAGTCAATAGGCTGTGCAGCAGCTGTTCAGAATGCACGCATTCATCCTGGCTTCAGAGAGAAGAGCTGAAAAAAAGTGAACCGAATCCCAAAGTCTTTTTTGTAATCCCAGTGAAGAGGAAAGCGTAGCCTGCATGCCCTGATCACCGACTGTTACGACTGGGCTCCGGTCAGGAGTCGTGAACACCACCCAGAAGGGTGGCTCCAGATTGAGAGAGACAAGAATGGCTGATACAGGGTCTGGGTCCAGGCTGGGTCAGGGCAGGCGGCAGATAGCAGTGTCTGGGTCCAGGCTGGGTCAGGGCAGGCGGCAGAAAGCAGTGTCTAGGTTCAGGCTGGGTCAGGGCACAGTAAGCAGGGCAAGGCAGGTCAGAAGGCCCGTAGGCCACACGCACACACAGAAGGCCCGTAGGTCACACACACACACAGAAGGCCCGTAGGCCACACACACACCGTAAGCAGAGCAAGGCAGGTCAGAAGGCCCGTAGGCCACACGCACACACAGAAGGCCCGTAGGCCACACACACACCGTAAGCAGAGCAAGGCAGGTCAGAAGGCCCGTAGGCCACACATACACAGAAGGCCCGTAGGCCACACACCGTAAGCAGAGCAAGGCAGGTCAGAAGGCCCGTAGGCCACACATACACAGAAGGCCCGTAGGCCACACACCGTAAGCAGAGCAAGGCAGGTCAGAAGGCCCGTAGGCCACACAAGGCAAGGCAAGGAAAAGGCCCGAAGGCCGCGCAGGGCAAGGCAAGGCAAGGAAAGGCCCGAAGGCCGCGCAAGGCAAGGAAAGGCCCGAAGGCCGCGCAGGGCTAGAGCAGGGAGCCCAGGTGAGCTCGATGCCGAAGCACCGAGGCAACTGTCAGGCAGGGTTATAAGGACACACCCAGAGCATAGAGTGGACAGAGGAGATGGACGGGGCCTGTCCGGAAAGCCAGCACTAGAGGGACCCCTTGTGGTGAGGCGGTTGCACTGCAGCCAAAACTGTAACAGGCAGGTCAGAAGGCCCGTAGGCCACACGCACACACAGAAGGCCCGTAGGCCACACACACACCGTAAGCAGAGCAAGGCAGGTCAGAAGGCCCGTAGGCCACACATACACAGAAGGCCCGTAGGCCACACACCGTAAGCAGAGCAAGGCAGGTCAGAAGGCCCGTAGGCCACACATACACAGAAGGCCCGTAGGCCACACACCGTAAGCAGAGCAAGGCAGGTCAGAAGGCCCGTAGGCCACACAAGGCAAGGCAAGGAAAAGGCCCGAAGGCCGCGCAGGGCAAGGCAAGGCAAGGAAAGGCCCGAAGGCCGCGCAAGGCAAGGAAAGGCCCGAAGGCCGCGCAGGGCTAGAGCAGGGAGCCCAGGTGAGCTCGATGCCGAAGCACCGAGGCAACTGTCAGGCAGGGTTATAAGGACACACCCAGAGCATAGAGTGGACAGAGGAGATGGACGGGGCCTGTCCGGAAAGCCAGCACTAGAGGGACCCCTTGTGGTGAGGCGGTTGCACTGCAGCCAAAACTGTAACAGTACCCCCTCCTCAAGGCCTCCCCCTCCTCCTGGGTCCCATCTTAGCAGGGGGTACTCAAAGATGAAATCTGGCCCCTCCGAGGGCAACAACAGCTGGAGCAATTCAACAGGCTCAGATGGCTGAGTCAGAAAGTCTGTAAGTGGTACCGGTTTGAGCCCCTCCGGGGGTGGCAGCAGGACCGGTTTAGCAGGCTCTTCTCGGGGTAGTGCAGCAGGCTCGGACCCCTCTCGGGGCGATGAAGCAGGTTCGGACCCCTCTCGGGGCGATGAGGCAGGCTCGGACCCCTCTCGGGGCGATGAGGCAGGCTCGGACCCCTCTCGGGGCATTGTAGCAGGCTCGGGCCCCTCTCGGGGCGATGAGGCAGGCTCGGACCCCTCTCGGGGCGATGAAGCAGGCTCGGACCCCTCTCGGGGCGATGTAGCAGGCTCGGACCCCTCTCGGGGTGATGAGGCAGGCTCGGACCCCTCTCGGGGCGTTGTGGCAGGCTCGGACCCCTCTCGGGGCGATGTAGCAGGCTCGGACCCCTCTCGGGGCGATGAAGCAGGCTCAGACCCCTCTCGGGGCGATGAAGCAGGCTCAGACCCCTCTCGGGGCGATGAGGCAGGCTCGGACCCCTCTCGGGGCGATGAAACACGCTCGAACACCTCTCCGGGCGTTGTAGCAGGTTCGGACCCCTCTCGGGGCGATGAAGCAGGCTCGAACACCACTCCGGGCGTTGTAGCAGGCTCGGACCCCTCTCGGGGCGATGAAGCAGGCTCGGACCCCTCTCCGAGCGTTGTAGCAGGTTCGGACCCCTCTCGGGGCATGGTAGCACGTTCGGACCCCTCTCGGGGCGATGAAGCAGGCTCGAACACCTCTCCGGGCGTTGTAGCAGGTTCGGACCCCTCTCGGGGTGATGAAGCAGGCTCGGACCCCTCTCGGGGCGATGAAGCAGGCTCGGACCCCTCTTGGGGCATGGTAGCAGGTTCGGACCCCTCTTGGGGCATGGTAGCACGTTCGGACCCCTCTCGGGGCGATGAAGCAGGCTCGAACACCTCTCCGGGCGTTGTAGCAGGTTCGGACCCCTCTCGGGGCGTTGTAGCAGGCTCGGACCCCTCTCGGGGCGATGAAGCAGGCTCGGACCCCTCTCGGGGCGATGAAGCAGGCTCGGACCCCTCTCCGAGCGTTGTAGCAGGTTCGGACCCCTCTCCGGGCATGGTAGCAGGTTCGGACCCCTCTCGGGGCGATGTAGCAGGTTCGGACCCCTCTCGGGGCGATGAGGCAGGCTCGGACCCCTCTCGGGGCGATGAAACAGGCTCGGACCCCTCTCGGGGCGATGTAGCAGGTTCGGACCCCTCTCGGGGCGATGAAACAGGCTCGGACCCCTCTCCGAGCGTTGTAGCAGGTTCGGACCCCTCTTGGGGCATGGTAGCAGGTTCGGACCCCTCTCGGGGCGATGAAGCAGACTCGGACCTTTCTCCGAGCGTTGTAGCAGGTTCGGACCCCTCTCGGGGCGATGAAGCAGGCTCGGACCCCTCTCGGGGCGATGAAACAGGCTCGGACCCCTCTCCGAGCGTTGTAGCAGGTTCGGACCCCTCTCGGGGCGATGAAGCAGGTTCGGACCCCTCTCGGGGCGATGAAGCAGGCTCGGACCCCTCTCGGGGCGATGCAGCAGGCTTGGATCCTCCTCGGGGCGATGCAGCAGGCGTGGCCCCCTCTTGGGGTGATGAAGCAGGCTCAGATGGCAGAGCAGCAAGGTTAGAAGTAGTGTACATGGAAGACACAGATTGTACTGCCAAGGGCTTGATACCTCGAGCCAAAGTCTGAAGCTCGTGATTTTGTTTCTGGGGGAGCATTTTAGAGAAGGCACAGGCAGTTCTAGGACGTCTAGGGAAGGTGCTCGTTACAGGCTGTTCAGCAGCTGTGGGAAGCAGAGCCCTGCTCGGGTTAATGAGTTCCATCTGTTTTTGTGCTTGCTCTCCTAGAACGGAAGTCCTAGAAGTTCTCTTGGCCAGGTAAGTTTTTGGTTTTCTTGGAGTATAAGCTGCTTTTTGGTAAAAAGTTTTGTGACAAGTTATGCTACAATCTTCTGTTAGCAAACTGTCCAGGGTGAAAACATTCCTAGCTGAGCCAGAAGCAGGGCAGAGTGTGATAGCTCTGGCTGAATCTTTCGGAGGAGAAGGTGGCCCGTTAGCTGTGCAGCGGGGGCAGGGTTTGCCTGGAGGCAAAAGACAAGGAAGACAGAGACACTTCCACCAGCCTGGTTTGGGAGAATTGCAATTAAGGCATTCTTGGTATACAGACACATTCCTTTTGTGACAGTTGCTGCAAATCCAGTGCTCCTGGTCCGAGAGCTGACAAGCTAAACAGTTCAGGTACGTAGGATAATTCAGAGTTTGACAAATGGTACAGATAATAAAGCGTGGAGACTCACCGTCTGAATACTGAGTCCTTACTGTCTCTCCCAATGTAAATGGCTTCGGCATACTGTTACGACTGGGCTCCGGTCAGGAGTCGTGAACACCACCCAGAAGGGTGGCTCCAGATTGAGAGAGACAAGAATGGCTGATACAGGGTCTGGGTCCAGGCTGGGTCAGGGCAGGCGGCAGATAGCAGTGTCTGGGTCCAGGCTGGGTCAGGGCAGGCGGCAGAAAGCAGTGTCTAGGTTCAGGCTGGGTCAGGGCACAGTAAGCAGGGCAAGGCAGGTCAGAAGGCCCGTAGGCCACACGCACACACAGAAGGCCCGTAGGCCACACACACACACAGAAGGCCCGTAGGCCACACACACACCGTAAGCAGAGCAAGGCAGGTCAGAAGGCCCGTAGGCCACACGCACACACAGAAGGCCCGTAGGCCACACACACACACAGAAGGCCCGTAGGCCACACACACACCGTAAGCAGAGCAAGGCAGGTCAGAAGGCCCGTAGGCCACACATACACAGAAGGCCCGTAGGCCACACACCGTAAGCAGAGCAAGGCAGGTCAGAAGGCCCGTAGGCCACACATACACAGAAGGCCCGTAGGCCACACACCGTAAGCAGAGCAAGGCAGGTCAGAAGGCCCGTAGGCCACACAAGGCAAGGCAAGGAAAAGGCCCGAAGGCCGCGCAGGGCAAGGCAAGGCAAGGAAAGGCCCGAAGGCCGCGCAAGGAAAGGCCCGAAGGCCGCGCAGGGCTAGAGCAGGGAGCCCAGGTGAGCTCGATGCCGAAGCACCGAGGCAACTGTCAGGCAGGGTTATAAGGACACACCCAGAGCATAGAGTGGACAGAGGAGATGGACGGGGCCTGTCCGGAAAGCCAGCACTAGAGGGACCCCTTGTGGTGAGGCGGTTGCACTGCAGCCAAAACTGTAACAGGCAGGTCAGAAGGCCCGTAGGCCACACGCACACACAGAAGGCCCGTAGGCCACACACACACACAGAAGGCCCGTAGGCCACACACACACCGTAAGCAGAGCAAGGCAGGTCAGAAGGCCCGTAGGCCACACATACACAGAAGGCCCGTAGGCCACACACCGTAAGCAGAGCAAGGCAGGTCAGAAGGCCCGTAGGCCACACATACACAGAAGGCCCGTAGGCCACACACCGTAAGCAGAGCAAGGCAGGTCAGAAGGCCCGTAGGCCACACAAGGCAAGGCAAGGAAAAGGCCCGAAGGCCGCGCAGGGCAAGGCAAGGAAAGGCCCGAAGGCCGCGCAAGGCAAGGAAAGGCCCGAAGGCCGCGCAGGGCTAGAGCAGGGAGCCCAGGTGAGCTCGATGCCGAAGCACCGAGGCAACTGTCAGGCAGGGTTATAAGGACACACCCAGAGCATAGAGTGGACAGAGGAGATGGACGGGGCCTGTCCGGAAAGCCAGCACTAGAGGGACCCCTTGTGGTGAGGCGGTTGCACTGCAGCCAAAACTGTAACACCGACTTTCTTCTTATCATTATCAAATAAAGGTAGGGGAGGTAGGTTGAGGCGTACAACAGTAAAGTTAGGGTGCAGTGAGTGGAGTTTAGATTGGACTTCCTATATTTCGTTTTAACTCCAGATTATTTTCATTTCCCCTCAATTATTTAAAGCAGGGGTGCTCAGGGGAAAGATGTGTTCGATTTTGTTTGAATATTTTGTCCTTATTGTACGTTTCGTTTGCATGGAATGTTGGTTTGTTTTCAGTTTGTTATGGGGGATATATTCAGCACAACATCCTTTTTCCCGCTGCACCCTTGGCCGGTAACACCACCCACATCTCATCCCCCCCCCCCCCCCCCCCCCCCCCCCCCACTTCATCCCTCTACCTACCTTCTACCTGCTTGCCAGCATCTGCTCATGCCCCTGGGCCTGATGGAGCAGGAGCCATGCCCAGGTCCTCCTGCCCTGCTGTCCCCATAATGGCAAGTGGCCCCCTGGCTGTGACAGTAGTCTCATCTGCTATGCAATTACACTCTCCCTGTTTTCTTGGCCTCCCCTCCAGTCCTTGCCTCTACATTCTCTCCTCAGTTGCCCATTGCTGTCAGTCTTAACCTTACCCATTTGGTATTTAGAAAACAAACACTGCTATACTCACCTGCTTATTCTAGCTGTATCTGACACTATTCTTAACACTTTATATATATATATACACTCACACACACACACACATTATACTCCCTAGGACTCAAACTCTAAACATTTAATCTTTTGGTGGAAACACTGTTCTTGCTGCTGTGACCCTCCATGACTTTGCACTAAGACCACCAGAGGAGGAGAGTCACAGTAAAAAATAAAACATTACATTCCCACCTGGGTATAGTGTGTAAACCCCCCCCCCCCAAAACCTGGGTACTCAGCACAGGAGAGAATTTCCACATATTGCTGCACAAATCCTCAGTACATGCATATTTACTAAACAACCACCCCACACCCATTTTATGTTGCTTCATATCATCCTGGGAAAAGAACAATATTCCACTTCTCAGTTTTAGAAACAACACTTTTACATTGTAACACAGCTGCAAAAGGAAGCATTTATCAGCAGTTTACTTGGATTGAGTAATATCAAAATATTTCACACCATAATACATCAGAAATTAAATAAATCTCATGCAGAAGCAGATCAGAAAGAAAATGATATTCACAGTTATGATGTGCAGTTTGGATGATTTGACTCCCTTATTCAGAGCATTGTTTGTGGCCAAGGCTGAAAAGGCTTGCTGCTTGCTATATAAAAAGCCACCAGGTAGGAAATGGCTTATGCTCCTGTAGGTGAAGATACTGAGTAACTGTCACAAATGTCACTGTCAGAAAATTGGTATCAGAAACCAGTAACACCATCTAATTATTTTATTTGTCCCAGGTCTCTGAATGGGTTTTGACAGAGATCAACTACTGCTTTAAAAAAAAAAAAAAAAAGACATGCATGGTAACAGTAGTCCATATTCAATGGCATTTAGCCAAATAACTTCTGTGTTGTCCAGCTACATGCCTACTTTTGAATATATTTAGGGTACTTTCTGACTAAATTATGGCTAGATAACTCATTATCTGACTAAAATTTAACCAGATAAAAAAGAGGCATTCCATAGATGATCCAGGGTGAAGTTATCCATTTTCTATTGCTTATCGCGTACGATAAGTGGCTATCGCACATGAAAAGTCCCTTTTCGCATGTGATAGCTTGCCGGGGGTGGGGAGGAGTCGTGGCGGGAAAGAGGCGGATGCTGCGATGTCTTCTCTGGCGGTGATAAGGTAAGCACCGTTATCGTCGCCAGTAGCGAGCCCAATAGCGCCACCTTTCACGGTGGCGCTACTGGATGCGAAAACCGGCGGCGAAAATGACCGTGGTGGTGCGAAGGCTGCCGGCTTTCGCAGGTCCACCCCCCCCCCCCTTCGCCCCCTGCCCCCTCCCCCCCCCATTTTCGCTGGATTCACCATTCTGCGCAGGTTATAAAATCGGCGCACAGATTTAAAAATCTACCTCTGTGGACACTTAACCGGCTCTATTCTTTTGAACATAGCTGGTTCAGCTCAAACAGGCCAATGCTATATCGTGCACTGAACCTAACACACAGGCTAATAATGAGCTCTTGGACTCGCGTTTTGGACGAGCTAGGCTAACACCTGATGCAATAAGGGGATTAGCGCATCCAAAACGTGCATCCAAACCAGCACGTAGCTAATAGCACTCATCACATGTAAATGCATGTAGCTGAGACTATTAGCTACTTCTGACCTCAATGCAAAAGGTCACTGTGCGCTCAATGCGCCTGTTTTAACACGGAAAACGTAACAAGAGCCCCAGGGCTGGCATTAGGTCTGTACTTGCTGAAAGCCATCAGAACACCCCAAAGCCAGAAAAAAGCCCAAAATGCTGCTTTTCTGTGTCCCGCAACTATGTAGGAGGAACCACAGGAAGCAGCATGAAAAAAACATTTTGCCGGTTAGGGAAACGGACACCCATGAATTGAGCGCCTGTTTTCCTAACCAGCACACAGCCATTTCTCCTGGGCGCCAGATGCCATGGATGCGCTAAGGATGCACAATTTATTCCTAGCACATCCTTTTTAGTGTGGCTCCTCATTTAAATAATGCATCACGCACCCAGGAGGGGTGTCTGGGTGCATGTTAGGAGAGCGGGCACTCAATCATGAGCGCCCGTTTTAAGTGAGGTGGTATTGCATCGGCCTGAAAGTTATTTGGTCACATGCAGCCAGATAAATTTAAACCTAACTGGCCATATGTAAACATAGCTGGTTAAGTTTAAAGTTATCCAACTAAAGTCAGCAGGATAACCTTAATCTTAGATATTCAGTGGTATGTTTATCGTGCTGAATATCCCTGATAACTTATCTGCCTAACTTTAGCCAGATAAGTTATCCATTTTAGAGTTGGTTTGAATACTGACCTCTTAGTTATCAGTGTTTCCAAATTCTGATGTTGGAGAAAATCCTCTGCAAAGATGGCCAGAATATACACAGAACTGTGTCTATCATCTCTTGGAAGAGATTCAGTGCCCCTGTACAGGCAGTTTAAAGGGAAATGCCTCTTAGATTTCAGTAGAAGTTCTTATGCAAATTAATTGGTTACTGCTGATGTGAGCTGTAATATTTTATACTCTGTTCAAGTTTTTCAAACCTGAACTATACTGGATACTCACTGCACCCAGGATTTCATGCATTATACCAGGGAATAGAAGCAGCTTGCTTCTCTCCTGGTTTTGGGTAAGTCTCACCTTCTCTGTCTCTGAGTCCTGACCAGGAATTGCAGAGATGTTAATTCAGCAGTGAAATTTTCTCCTCCCTGTTCTGCAGCTCTTGGCTTCAGCAATATGCCAATCGCCCCCCCCCCCCCCCCCCCCCCCCCCCCCTGCTTATTCTGGAATCTTCTCTCCTCCCGCACAGCTGGCTGCAGCTGCCTGGATCCTCTTGCAGCACTGCCACTAAGCACTTTCTGGCTTCCTGCCAACTCACCACCAGTCATGTTAGACAGCACTTTCCTTTGGCTGGTATATGTGTCACTCTCTGGTCTATGAGGTGGTTCTCCACAGACAGATTGAGAACAGATTAATCCTGCCAATTCCAGATTCACTAGTATTTAAGGCAGGATAGCTAGAACTTGACAGAGGTGTACTGAACTAGGAAACTCCAGATCCAGAGAACAACTTCCAAGTTGCATTATCACAAAGACTAATCTCACGCTACATGAGCTGTCGTTGCGTCCAAGGGATTCACTTTATTATGAGGTTAACTTGATAGTGTAACAAATAGCGACAGAAAAACTGTTCATTTACTCAGGGTGTGAATGAGAAACTATATTAATTTGTTTTGTGTCAGGTTTTTTGCTTTTTACTGTTGCAGTTTTACCTTGTGTTTTGTTTTGTTTTGTTACATGCGTAAAATGTGTTTTTACATGTGTACCTAAGTTTGTGTGCATAAATACGATTTTATGTGCATGAAACAGAATGAAGGCACATCTGTCCAAGTTACAGCCATTCAAAACCATATGCAACAAACAATGCTTTTCCTCTGCTTTAGAGCGAGGATGCTCAAACCAGCATTACCCCCCCCCCCCCCCCCCCCAGCCAGTCAAGTTTCCAGTTATCTCTCTATTGAATATACATGCAATTTATTTGAATGCACTATCTCCTATGTATGCAAATATTTCTTAGGCATATTAATTATAGGGATATCCTGAAAAAGTGACTGGTTAGGGGGAAGCCCGAGGACCAGTCTGAGCACCCCTGCTTTAGAGGGCAGACCTCCCACTCTCTCTTAAATTCAATAGAGAACAGCAGGTACTAATTAAATAGAAATGAGGGCTTCTACCTTCCAACACCCTCTCCGATGATGGCTTACGCAGGAAGTTCTCTTTAGCATTCTAGCATCCTCTTGCCACCACCCAGAACTTGGGAATTGCCCTCCACATCTCATAACCACATTCTAACAGTCTCTTGGAACATACTTCCCCGCTTTTATTGAGCTCATTCCACAAGCAAGTTTGAGCGCCTTCAGCCTCTCCTACTATATTCTTCTCCTTTCACCTTCCAGGGGAAATCTTTCTATACTGCTCGCACCTTTCTGTAACCCCCTTACTGGTGCAGCTCCCTTCCCTGTCATTCCAGAGGGATGGCTGGAATGTACCATCGCAGCCCCAGTCAGGGAGCTAGGGGATGGCTGGAATGTACCATCGCAGCCCCAGTCAGGGAGCTAGGGGATGGCTGGAATGTACCATCGCAGCCCCAGTCAGGGAGCTAGGGGATGGCTGGAATGTACCATCCCAGCCCCAGTCAGGGAGCTAGGGGATGGCTGGAATGTACCATGGCAGCCCCAGTCAGGGAGCTAGGGGATGGCTGGAATGTACCATGGCAGCCCCAGTCAGGGAGCTAGGGGATGGCTGGAATGTACCATGGCAGCCCCAGTCAGGGAGCTAGGGGATGGCTGGAATGTACCATGGCAGCCCCAGTCAGGGAGCTAGGGGATGGCTGGAATGTACCATCGCAGCCCCAGTCAGGGAGCTAGGGGATGGCTGGAATGCACCATCGCAGCCCCAGTCAGGGAGCTAGGGGATGGCTGGAATGCACCATGGCAGCCCCAGTCAGGGAGCTAGGGGATGGCTGGAATGCACCATGGCAGCCCCAGTCAGGGAGCTAGGGGATGGCTGGAATGTACCATCGCAGCCCCAGTCAGGGAGCTAGGGGATGGCTGGAATGTACCATGGCAGCCCCAGTCAGGGAGCTAGGGGATGGCTGGAATGCACCATCGCAGCCCCAGTTAGGGAGCTAGGGGATGGCTGGAATGTACCATCGCAGCCCCAGTCAGGGAGCTAGGGGATGCCTGGAATGTACCATGGCAGCCCCAGTCAGGGAGCTAGGGGATGGCTGGAATGTACCATGGCAGCCCCAGTCAGGGAGCTAGGGGATGGCTGGAATGTACCATGGCAGCCCCAGTCAGGGAGCTAGGGGATGTCTGGAATGTACCATCGCAGCCCCAGTCACGGAGCTAGGGGATGGCTTTGCATTTGGTAAGGCAGTGGGGCCTTACAAATATTTCTGTAAACCAATTTGGATAGAAGTGCTAGATAAATAAATAATTTTACAGAAGCCACCATGTATATTTATTTAATTTAGTTACAAACATATGATATTCCGCTTTTGTATCAATGGTGGTCTCAAGGCAGATCACAATCAATTTAAGGATTAACACTTATATTCATAGAAATATTGGTTAGAAACGAATCAATTTAAGAATTAACAAGTATATTATTCAGAAGTGCTGGTTAGCAATGAATCTCATTTTAATAGAACAAAGTCCAGTAAAGTTTGGGGGCATGGAAGCTTTTTTCTCCATATTGGGGTAACTGAGGGAAGGCCTGGTTAAAATAACCATACCTTAGTTCCAGGCGGAACCGAGCTACTCCTCTTTGCGGGGAAAAAAAAGCAAAGGCATGGTTATTTAATCAGGCAAAGGAATAAAACTGCTAGTGGTAATAGTCATTTAAGAAAATTAGGCCCTGAAAAGTGCTTACTGCACATGCAGCCACTTTACAACTTCCAGGTCAGATCTGCTCTGTTGGCAGATCTTCATCTCTTTGTTGATGCAGATTGAAAAAACCAGGACGAGAGGGCCCTGGGTCCGCTGGTTGAATATTTACTCTTCCAATATTTTAAAATTCCGTCAGGGTTCTTTTCCCTGATGAATCTCCCGTAGACTTCGTCTTGTTACTAGGCAACATGCCCGCCCCCTCCGCTGCCAAGTTCCACCTCCGCCAGCTGTCAGTTCAGCAGAACGCTTGCAGGCAGTAAGAAACACTGCAGAAAGTGGAAGGCATCTGAAATCAGACATAGACTTCTGTACATAATGGCTCTTACTATATCTGGCTCAATCTGATTAAACATTCAAGGCTTTATTACTAAAATATATGCTCTGAAGAGCACACTGCAGCTATTCATTGTTTGTCTTCATCTGAAAAATGATTTTGTGTAAGTTTAATAGAGAGTACATATTTAGACCTAGATGGCTATGAAAATAAGCCAGATAAGACTTATCTGGCGAACTTACTTGGCATGTTCAGCAGCATGGCACATGAATAAGTATTAAAGTTAGCTAGATAAGCTTGTCTGACTAGCTAATTTTAGACCTGCTTTGGATCACATCTAACTTGTGCTAGGGTGATTTTTTCGACCCCCCCCTCCCCCAAATTTTGGCATTCTAGGCGACCGCCTTGTTTATCTAATGGAAGCACTGACCCTGCCAATGAAAGCTCTTGGCGTCAGATCCCAGACCTGGCTCAGATTGAGTTGGAAACGCAAAGGAGCAAGAGGAAACTACTGGGTCAAAAAGAAAATCTTAAAAGGCCCATCACAGCAGAAACAGAAGGAATAAAAAGGCCTATCGCTGCAATAAACAGCGTAAGAAAGTCATTACCAGGATAAAAACCTTATATCAGAAAAATGAAATTCAAGAGCTATAGAACAAAATCAATCGAACTTATAAAAACAAAGAGAGTAATATTCAGTTGAGTACATAACATACATGCATACATTGTTGAGTCTAATGGGACATCTGGATTCTATAAACGCTGCAGTGGAAGCCACAAGGTTTTATAAAATACCGTGTATCTCTGCCCAACAGTACATGCTTATATTTCAGCCCACATCCATGTTTTAATGCAACAATCCATATAGCTTATACATCTTTTTTATAAGAGTACACGCATATATATTTTACACATTGATTGACTGTAATATAACCCTCAGTGTTTGCGCAGAGGCAAGTTTCTTATATAGCTGGCTGATGCATGTACATAATTCATTCATAAAAATAATTACATGTGTGCATACTACCAAGCAGTGGTTCACTGAGACCTCCACCAGATGACCCAGACTTTCACCCATACCCTTACTACTCGTTCCAGACCCCCCCCCCAGCTCAAAATAGCAAAGTATAGAGAATTCAAAGTTAATATCCACGACATAATTAGCAAGTGTAATAGCATGCATGTATGTTTGATAATGCATGTATATACTCCATTTATAAAGAATATAATTTTGTGTGTACTTCCAAGCCATGCCCTGGAATATCCTTGACACACCCTCTTTGTACATGTATACTTTTTCCACATGGTAGTGATAGTACGTGTATAATTCTACCATTCTGAAAATTCACTTACTGTGAAGAGGCTACTAATGCATGTAATTGCAAATTTTACACATGCAACCCCATGTAAGTCTTTGAAAATTACCGCAGAATGAATACAGAGAAATGATTTTAGTAGAATATTAACATTTTCAAAATCTAATCCACAACATTTAGCACATGGATATAGGAACTCCACAGAATCCATGGGTGTCTGGAACCGTGATTCTCACCCTGGTTCTTGAGACCCACCCAGTTGAGTTTTTCAGGATATCCATGATGCATATGCCCAAAATGTATTTGCATACAGTAGAAAGAGTACAGGCAAATATATTACAGGCATAATCATCATGGATATTCTGTAAACCAGACTAGCTGGGTGGACCCTGAGGAGCATGTTGAGAACACAGAGGTTCATATTGAAAAGATTTGTCTGGCTAACTTTGGAAGTTCAGGTTTTAAATTCCACCAGCCTCCCCCACACCCCATCTCACCCTACTGAGCCGGTAAATTTTTTGTAGGCAAATCAGTGTCTGCATCAAACTTACCCACATAAAAAGAGGCAGGGCTGAAGGCTTTGCCAGGGCTCAGTAACGCTTTAGCCAATCAAGGCTGATATTCAGTGCTGCCTGGGTAGTTTTGCAGGTAAGTTTGGTTGGTGATAAAAGCTGTCTTAAAGTTATTTGGATAAAGTTTATTCAGATATATTCAATGGGAGACATCCAGATAAGTCTTGCTGAGTATCTGGAGGAAGTTATCCAGATAACTTATCAACTTACTGGCAGCTTCAATATGGACCTTTAATGGTTACCTGAAAGTAGGGATGTGCATTTGTTTCATCCATTTCCTATACAAGCATGTAATATGAAACGTATGAAACGCATGAAACGAATGCACATCTAATTAGCATGTAATGGGAAATGGATGAAACGAATGTACATCCCTACCTGAAAGTGATAAATATCTTTTCTTTTTTATTTTAATTGTAAAGAATTCAGATTTTACTAATTGCTGTATATCCAGAGAAGCAAGTAGATTTTAATTCTTAGCAGTACAGTATTGTCTCCAACTGTAACCCTTCCCCCATCTAAAGTTTTCCATGACCTTTAACACAAAAACCTCAAGGTCTCAATAGCTAGCTTACTACAGTGCTAGCTTACTACAGTGCTAGTACCATCAATTGCTAGTAATTCAAATAAATAATTCAATTAATCAATTTAATAAAGTAATTTTCACATTTATGACAGCAACTAAACACATCAAAGATACTTCCGCAATGGTACATAGTAAGCCTGATCCTGTCACTTTGCTTTCTCTCACCATGTCATGCCCTCAGTACAGTCCAATAAGTTCATTGGCCTCAGAAACTACGCGCCAGGGCAATTGCATTGCTAATTGTGGGCCTCATTTATTAAGCTATTTTTCCCATAGACAAAGAATGGGAAAAAAGCCTTACTAAATCAGGCCCTTTGTTAGCTGTTTACTGGGCAGGTGCAAAGGTTTTAGGCACCCATGATAAATCTGAGCCTTGCACCTTTCCCCCCCCCCCCCCCCCCATTAATTCTCCTTCTGAGGTTTTAACAATTAAATTCAACAGTCATGAACACTCTACCACCATCCCACTCAAAATGATCCTTTAAAAACACGATTGGACATCATATTTTTAAATATTAAACTTTGTTTTATTAATAAATATAGACCTGGATTTATCATTTTGCTATAAATATAGCGCCTGTGATTAAAAAAAAAAAGGGGGGGAGGTAATTTTTAAGATACCACAGACAAGCTTTTACCACTTTTTTTTGGGGGGGGGGGAGAGAGAGAGAAAACTATTTATATCACTGTAGGAGGGGCAATTAGTAACTCAGGGTGAGGTTTTGGTGGTGGTCTAGGTTTTGAGGGGCAGTTTTACATGCACGGTCAGAGGTACGAACAGCACAGTAGACATCAGTGAAGATTTAATGTGATTTGGAATGATGAAAGGTACATAAAGATGAGATTTCTACATTGTACTCTCGACCTAGCTTGATTGCAGCTAGGTAGAGAGTACATCAAACTAGGTTGAGAGTACATTGTACAGATCTCATCTTTGTGTACCTTTCATCTGACTGTGCATGAAAAACTGCTCCCCAAAACCTAGGCTACCACCAAAACTTCACCCCGAGTTACTAGTTGCCCCTCTTACAGTGGTATAAAAAGTTGACTAATATGTGTGCCACCCCTAGAGGCTCTCATCTCTCTCTCTCCCCCCTCCCCTTCTCCCTCTCCCCTGCCTGAAATGGGCTTTGCAATTTTTTGTGCAAATCCCATTTCAGGCATAATGCCAGGAAAAAAGGTATAGTTATTTCTGGCGTTAAAACCCGCAATAACGTGCGTTAAGCTATCGCACGCAACACTTGTGATAGCTCATTTTAATTTACTCTGCCCTAACTACACCCAAACTCCTGCCATTTGGAAAAAATTTAAAATTTGCATACGCATCTCACGATGCAGGCATTATGGCGTTATCGCGGGCGTTAGGGCCCAGTATTTATATATACGAAAAAATAAAAATATAAATGGTATGATGTAATATTTACATTTTGGTATTGTCAATTATATATTATATTAAAAAGTATTTCTCAAGGTTTTGTATTGTTATAAATAAACGTGGATCTATATATTGTATATTTTTCTTTATGAATGTGTGATAGAACATTTACCTCTTGTATTGGTGAATATACTTTAATGGCAAGCCAGCAAGGTTCCCACACCCCAGCAGCAGGAAGAAGACTCACACTGCTAGTAGGGTTCCCATCCCCTGCTAGCAAGAGGATGACTTTGCACAACAGCACAGAAAGTAAGGGGCTGGCAGAGTTGCAAGAGGAAGAAGAGGAGGGAGAAAAGGGAAGGGAAGGGGAGTGGATGGATGAGAGGTGAGGGGAAGGGAGGGAAGGGAAGAGAAAGGGGGTGAGAGAGGAAGGAAGCGCAGGGAAGGGAGGTGATCAGGAAGGAAAGGGCTGAGTGAAAGGGAAGGGAAGAGGCAGTGTGAGTACGAGGAGCAGGGAAGAAAGGTGGTGTGAGTGAGAGGGATGGGAAGGAGGGTGTGAATGAGAAGGGAGGAAGAAAATGGAAAAGGAAGGTGTGTGAGTGAGAAGGAAGGGAGAGAGAGAGGAAAAATGGGCAACAGGTATAGGGGTAGGGAAAAAGGGAGAGAACTAGGGAGGGAGGAAGATTGTGTGGGGAGATGTGAGTGAAAAACAGTGCATCTCACACAGACCCCACCCCACCGTTCACCCATCTTCCATGTTCTCATGGAGGCAGAATCTGGGGAAGGATGTAAAGCAAGTGGCTGGGTTCCCAAGAGAGTGACAATATTGACATCTTCCTAGAAATATCGCTGATACTGTATCTGCCACTCCTCTGGAAACACGGATCCCTCCCTCCCACCTTCCCCAGTATTTCAAATCACCAGAAGTGCCAGACTTGAATATTTTGACCTGAGCTGCACTATGTAGGGGTGGGGAGGAAGTACTGTCACATTCCTTGCTTTGGGCAGCAGATTGCCTTTAGCCGCCTATGGTTGGAGCAGTAAGCAGAACAGCTGTTTTCTGCTGCTTGAGATTATGGGCACTGGCCAATAGGGTTAAAGCAGTAGCCCCAGGGCTGAGACCCCTGCTTCTCAGCTGCTGTGAGAGTGTTCCCTGGCACCTGGGCTCTGTGTCTTTCCAGAAGAGCATACTGGTAGTAAATTTATTACAGGTAGTGAATGCCTCACTGTGCCAGCTTGCTTACAGCTATTTTAAATAAATAAATACAGCACTGGGTACATCTCTTCCCAAAAATGAGTTGAAAAAGGGCAAATCAGCCAAACCTGAATGGCCAAATTCATTTTTTTTTATCATGTAATCAATCTCCTTTAAAAGTGGTGATATGCTCCTGCCATAAAAGTATAAATTGGGCCTTGTTTTGGTACCAATGTTAATTCCATGAATTAATAAAACTGTCAAGCACATTAATGTAAAATATACTTCAATGCAATAAGTTAAGTGCATTTATTTTTCAATACATTACACTGTATTAATTTAGGTTATATAAATCTGATTATTTTTTTTATTAGCAATTAGAAGTACAAACTGAATTGCAGGGCCTTCCCCTTGTTCTAAATCAATGTGAGTTTCAGAATGTTATTTGCATGTTGCTTCAGAATCTTATTGTGCTCCTAGGTTTTGTTCAGAGGCCTTGGAAGCTTTAAGAATTTAAGAGCTGACAGCCTGATAAAAGCTCCTGGTTAGGAATGAGCTCAGGCAAAATTTTTGTTTGGGTTCATTCATTCATTCATTCAGATGACATCTTCATTCATGTCATTAGTTTCTTTTTTTTTTTATCAATAATTTTTATTAACATGAGATAAAACAAAGAAAGCAGAGACTCAAGAATCTCCTTCATAATGATACAAGAGAGTTTTGTTTGAACAGCCTAACATGAAAACTGCATCTCACCTTTTGTTTAATTTTTTTTCTTTAATCCTTATAGCTCTTTGTTCCTTTATTGAGTTACCCACCCCCAAAGTTACATACCGACACCACATTCAACCCTGTCGTACAACAATCATACCACATGCTCATAAATGATAAAAGCAAGTATCTTAGGTCTAGTAATAGTGCCCGGCTATAACAATCAATTAGAGATTAATCTGATTTAAGTTCTTTTTCCCATAGCAAGAAATATCCCTGAAGGAACAACAAATTTCTATTGAAAGTGAAATCTTTTTTCCAGGGCATTTCCAGCACTGCATTACAATGCATTGCCTGTTTCCATGCCCCATAAGACGGGATCTCATCGATATGCCAACAGGTCAAAATCACTTTCTTGGCCAGAGTTAGGGAAACAGCTATAAACCTTGGCCCACCACTTGGTAACCTAAATTCCTCATTGAATAGGTATAAATAGATTAAGCCACCATCCCACATACCCGAGCACCCCAGAATCTTATCAGCTGTAACTTTGGGCATTCTGTGAACACGTGACAGAATTCTCCCTGAAGATGTGCACATTTTAAACATATGTCAGACTCCCACAAATGCATCTGAACACCCTTAATTCTAGAGATTTATATGCGGGCCAATACTTTAAATTGTACTTCTCTCAAATGCGCAGGCATCATGTAGTGATAGATCACTGAAAAAGCATGCATGATATCAGGCTCATCTAACTCAAGCCCTAAATCAGCAGTCCATTGCCTAGTTAGTCTGTCAAGATGGGTTGATGAATTCTGTTTATTCAAGAATTGCACCCATATACCAATTTTATTAAATTTGGGCACTGTTTCAAAGAAAGTTTCATCCTCATCAGAAAAAAAATAATTTCTTGCATATTTCCTTTACAGATTCCCATTACATAATGCCTAACTTGCAAATATGCAAAAAAAAAAAATGTGTTTCTGGTATGTCCCACTGTTCTTGAAGCTTTGGAAAAGAGCTCAAGCACTGCAAGTCCGGATGTATCAAATGGCCAAGACAAGACAACCCCCTTCTTTCCCATATATAAAATACTGATATTGCAAGCCAGGCAGGAAAATCCTAGTTGCCAGTAAAAGTTAAAAAAGGGGAAACAGCTGATTTATGTTCTCATTCCCACCACCACTTCCATGCCTTTGAAAAGCACCTATCCAGAATGAATTAAGATATAAAAAAGTAATAAAGGCTCTAGGAAAATGTATTAGATTTATAACTTATACAGAAAAGCCCATTCTTCCAACAGCCCCTCGGTATCATTTTTTCTATGAAAGGAAGCCCAATCCTATATGTATTGCATCAGGCAAGCAACATTATATAAATGCCAAATCAGGCACAGATAAACCCTCAAACTTTTTCTCATGCATCATACTTTCCAATTTAATTCTTGGTCTCTTTCCGCGCCATATAAATGCAGAGACTATTGATCTATGCATTTGTATTTCCCTAATTCTGAACCAAACCAGGCTCATTTGTGTATAATAAAGCACCTTGGGAAGTATGATCATTTTAATCACCGCACAGCATCTCATTATGGATAAAGAAAATGATTTCCAACTGCTGAGCAACACCTTAATTCTTTCCAGACTAGTGACTACATTCTATTGATACATGTCTTGAATAGAATGGGTGAGTCATATTCCTAGATACTTCAGTCCTTCCACACTTCACTTAAGGGGAAAGTCACCCAGCCACCTGCTGGGGAGAACAGCATCTAAGGGGAATGCTGTTGATTTGTCATAGTTTATCCTTGACCCCCCCCTCCCCGCAAGGAGATGGAGGTTAAAGAGCATGCTACCATTTAAGTGAACTGCAGCAGAGAAAAAAAAAAGGACAATGCAGCTATGTAACAAGAGCCGCCAGCCCAGGAAACACAGAATGAGATTGAAAAGGTTGCTAGATCCCTTACTGTGAAGGTGCTTACTTGACCATTGAATAGATGAGGCAGAGACTTAGGTAGGGAAATTTGCATGTCACAGCCCCCTGGACTACTGTTGGGAACTTGCGGTGAAATATCACTTTAAAATCATACAGAACTATGACTGGAAAAGTCCTACATTGAAGAATTCTGAATGAGAGAGGAATTTATGAGAGAAATGTACTGAAACATGTTATGATCCAGCTTGTGGACCCTTGGCTGACAAGAGGATGGTATACCTTTCGGAAGGTCCGTAGGCTCTCTTGTCGGGTGGCGAGGCAGAACAGGAGGCAGGACCGGCTGACCCCTGGCACTGGAGGCTGAGGCAAATACGGAGGCGATGAAGAGACGAGATAAGGCGCTGAGTCTTCACCACTGGTGGTCTGCGGTCCCCCCCGGGAGGAGCCCTTAGGGACCCAACCGCTGGGGCTTAGGTGGACCTAGGGAGGTCAGAGCAACGGTGCAAAGGCCAACTGGAGCTTCGCCCTGGAAGCCCGCGGTCCCCCCAGGAGGAGCCCGTAGGGACCCGGGCCGCTGGGACTTAGGTGGGCCCTTGGAGACAGAGTCTTGGAGGAGTCCTAGGTCGAGTGCCAGAGGGTCGTCGCTCACCAGTCCGAAGTCGTGCACCAGAGAATCGCCGCTTGCCAATCCGAAGTCAGGAACCAGAGAATCACCGTAAGCCAATCCGAAGTCAAGAACCAGAGAATCACCGTAAGCCAATCCGAAGTCAGGAACCAGGAACACCAAGACGTAACAGGAGCAAGAAGCAGGAACTCACCGAGGCAAGCAGACTCAAACAACACTCGCAAGAGACGTTGCCAAGTCAAGGAATGAGCAGAGGAAGCCTCCCTATATACTTCCTCTGCTCTGGATCATTGGAAGCAGGTGAGTCTAGTTAAAGGGACCAGGTTCCTTTAATGCAAATGAGTTGACGGTGGCCATCTTGGATCCCATGGCGGCAGCCATCTTGGATCTCCCCGGTGGAGGAGACACGCCGCTGGGGGAAGCAGGACGGCTTCCCCTGCAGCGGGCAGCACGGATCCGAGTCAGAGCCCTCCCCCGGGGCTTTCATGGCGCTGAGAGTCAGGTAGGGGGACACAGTCGTGGGGCGCCATGGCCGCAGAGCACAACAAAACAACAGTTCCAGGAAACAAACAGATTCTCACCCATCCAGTGCTCCTACCATGTGACAGGGGCTGGCCAATGGCACGGATACCCTGTCACATGGTAAGGGCAAAGGGGCATCGGCACCATTTTGTTTTTAGAACAGGTGATGCCTGGGAACAGGAAATCTGTCCCGAGGCCCCCCTGGATCTCTCCTGGCAAGTACCCAAAAACTAAGTCTATTCCATGTTACCATTGCTAATGGCAGTGGCTATTCTCTAAGTGAACTTAATAGCAGGTAATGGTCTTCTCCTCCAAGAACTTATCCAATCCTTTTTTAAACACAGCTATACTAACTGTACTAACCACATCCTCTGGCAGTGTATGTGTGCTGTGATGTGTGCACTAGTTCTGTTTGACTCTATACAAAAATAAAATGTTAAACTCTAACAAAACCAAAAAGACTAGTAAGACTATTTTCAGTCTCTGAGTGAGCACTGCTCACCTCAATGGTATCCATACAGACAGAGACAAAAAAGTTACTAACACTGCTGCAACTGCTTTCACACTGTCTCCCACACTGACCCTTCCCCAGTGAAGAGAAAAATGCCTCTCTTTCTGGTATTATGAGAATAAGAACACTGCAATACAGGGGCAAGATGGCCGTCGCATAGCAGCACGTAGGCACTGTAGCTCCTGAGTTGCTTACTTTAGTTATTTTCCTGAGCTTTTTCTTTGGCAATAATGCCGCACACAAAGCGAAAAGCTAAGATTCGTGAACTTACCTCGACTCCAACCGAAGCGGCAAGGCAACTCAGAATTGAAGACGCCTTCGGGAGATCCATGCTACCGTTGCCGGTGGGAGGGGCCGCAGGAGAAGCTAGCGGGGAGCAGCCGCAAGACTCCGGGCCAGCAGAAACATCCCTCAGCCCCAGACAACCAACAAAGCCGACTCCTCCAACAGGCCCCCTCAGTGAATGGAGGGTGTGAACAACTAAGAACAATGCTAATGGACCAGCAGACCCCAAGGACACAGACCATCAGGAGAGATACAGCTGGTGAGCTGAATATCTCCGTGAGCCCAGAAGATCAGGGGCCTGATGACCGGTCTGAGGGAGAACTGTGTATGTCTGAGGAAAGGCATGCTCCCGAGAAAGGAAAGGAGGAATCCAGATTTGAAGTACTCCTGCCGACACATCTTGAAATGCCTGAGAAGGTAACATTAGAAGCTATATGGAAAGCTATTATGACATTAAATAAAGCTATTGCTGATCTTACAAAAATGGTTAGAGAGAATGTAACAAATGTTCAGAGTCAAGAGAAGAGGCTTTCCCAAATGGAAAAGAAAATTACAGAAATTGGGGTCGAAGTAACAAAAGTGAAAGAAGTGCAAACTGAATTGATTAAATCAGATTCCATAATGTGTCACAAAGTGGAATACTTTGAAAATGAAATGAGGAGGCCTAACCTAAGGTTCCTCAATTTTCCTAAAACAAAATGGATACCACACAAGGAACTTTTGAAAAGTTATTTTCTTAATATATTGGGATTTGCAGAAACATCGCTGCCTCTAATCTCAAAGATTCTGTATTTGCCGTCAAGAAGAGATGAGGAGAACCAAGAGGAAAATTCAGAAGATAATTTGTCAGATATAATTGAAAGATCCTATGAGACAATGATTGAGAAAAGAACTATGCTCTTAGTAACTTTTTCATTGCTTTCGGATAGAGATAGAATTCTTCAGGTATATTTTCGTAAGCAGAAGGATTTGTTTTATGGGAAACAGATAAGAGTTTTTCCTGACATAACAAGAGCAATGCAGCAGAAAAGGAAATTGTTTGAGAAGTGAAGTGATTTCTAGAGAAGCAAAATATTTCTTAAGGTTTCCATGCCGCTGTATAATTGTTTATCAAGGGAATAGATATGTATTTAATGAAGTTGAGCAGTTGAGGCAATATTTGGGCTCCCATTCCTAAGTATTCTCAGGAGTAGTTGGTTAATAGAAAGAATGGAGCACGAGCTATGCTTACTTTATAAGTAAAAAAATTCCTGGAAATACTATGCTTAAAAATATCTTACCCCCTCCATATTGCCTATAATGTCTTGTTTAGATTTTGTTACAGATAGTTTTTGTTTTTCTTAAAGAATGTATTAATGTTCCTATTGAAATGTGATCCTTTTTTCTGTAGCAAAAGAATCTGAATGTATAATTTGAAAATTCTAATAAAAATTAAATTTAAAAAAACAGAACACTGCAATACAGAGAAGATCAGATGTAGCCAAAAAACATTGCCAAATCTAAAGATTTCTAAGCTTTTTTAAATCTCTGAGAGAGCTTCTTAGCACATGTCCTTCTCTACCGACTGCTAGAGAGAAAATACAGAGCTTCTCGCACATGCTTAGAGTTTATAGCAAGAGTGGGTCAGCATCACTTGATCCAGATAGCAGCTATAGGTTAACTTACAAAGATGATTCATTGTGATTTATCTTCTGTGTAGTTTCCTTGCCAACATATACTGACTCAGCTCTGATAAGGTTCTAGCACAGCTGTGAGGTCACACAGGCAAGAGTTGGTTGCTAAGTAACCTGCACCTGTTTATTTACTTAAAGGTCGATTTTAAAATGAGTGTATACATGAGTGTATCAGTGCACAAGTGAGGATAAGCTAGAATATTTTATCGTGCATGCACCTATGTGTTTGTGTTTTAAAATTCATCGAGCGTAAATGTGCTCCTAATTTTAAGAGGTTACTCAAGCACAGCTCATGCGCATATGTCTTCAATAGGATCATATCGGCTTTTACGCGCATATGTCAGCAAATTTTAAACATGCTTGCGTGAGGCAGAGTCCCAGTTTTCCAATTAGTCTACCAGTTTGTACAGTTAATAGTGAGGTATTTCAGAACCTTCTGGTTCTTCATCCTGCACACTGCCCTGAAACTTGAGATCTAAAGACTTGCTCTTCATCAGGAACAACAGTAAAGTTGTGCGGATATCTAGCATATGCATGCTGAGGGTTTCATTTTTAAAATTCAGAATCATGTGGGTAAGTTTTGGCCCCACCCCAGAATGCCCATGCCCTGCCCATTCCCCGCCCCTTTTCTGTTCCCTTCTTCCTCACGCGCACACGGGTACATACGCACTTATCTTGCGGCTTTTTTAATTACATGTTGCTCAGATGCGGCCTACATGTGGGGTTTTTTGCACAAGCAAGGGTTTTAGAATTGACCTGTTAGTGTAGAGCCATAAACTTCAATGGGCCATAGACTTGAACGGGAAACATATAACAAATTTGATGAAGATTATTTGTTTCATTCATAGGACTCTCCATTCATTTTCTGGGACCATAAATGAAACAAATATGGACTCCTTTGTCATGTTTTGCCCATTTGTTTTTAATGAATGCACATCCCTATTCCTGGTACACTCCATTTATCTTTCCTAAAGGCACATTCTTCTTTGAACGCCTTCCTATACAAAGAGATAACTTTGGGGACAAATTTATGGGTTTATTCACATGCCACAGATGCCAATTATGCTTTGTTCTATAAAATGATTCTAAATGAAAACTATCAACACAAAGGTAAGTCACATTAGCTGGCAATTTATTGGGTCTTGGAAGTGTGCCTCTTTCTTTCTAGCATGCAATAAAAAAAGGAAGAAATTAAATAGAAACCTGCTAATTTTAAATCTTGTTTCAGAAAGTTCCATGAAAAGGTAATGAAAAGCAATTATACTTTGAAATGCTTTTTTTTATTGTCTTCCTAATGACATCCTGGCTACTGATATGATTTGGCTTTTGCTACTGAACTAAATGCCCAGTGGCTAATATCTGGATGACTGCTGTGCTAGTTTTGTAGCCCAGCAGGAAGATACCAAGTAATTCAGAATTCTTGTGTAATGAAGGCCTATTATTCACAGGAATGATTGCATACCTGTGAGAAACAGAAGGCAATAGCAGCTTTCAAGATGCACTGGGGTGAAAGGCCCACATTGTGGTGGGCAATTGAACAGTCACCAGAGGAGATTCACAAAGGAAAGTAGTGCAGAGTTCAGGCAGTCATACTAGCGCTGAAGAAAATGAGTTCTGCAAGCTGTGATACTTTTCATTGGAGTAATGTAAGAAATAGACATAGGTGACCTTGTTCTTAGGGCCTGATTTCCTATTAGGTAGGTCTTGGGGTGCCAAACTGAAAGGGGTGTTTTGTCCTCTGTCCTGGTAGCACTTTCTTCTAAGCATTATTCAGCCTGATGAACAGTGACCCATTGGACCTTCCCTGTTAAAGGTGTAGGAGCAGGCCGGCAGCATTCTTCGCACTGTAGAATTGCATTGGCCCACCCCTGCACCTTTAAGGGGATGGGTCTGATGGGACGCTGCTGCTCAGGTTGGGCAGTGCTTGAGAGAGAAAGAGAGAGAGAGAGAGAGAAAGCCTGTAGAGGAAGCATACCTTTTACCATGACACATCTTAAGAGGGAAGGAGGGATTGGCACACACCACTGCATCCTTGGAGTAGCCCCTCCTACCCCCAAACACACACCTCTTCTTAGGGTCAAAGAGATAAATCTACCTCTATCATCATCATTGTTGTTTAATTATAACATGCTTTTGCAGCCGGAGAGTTCAAAGCGTGTTACAGATAGAGTCATTTGTACAGCAGAATGTTCTAGTTCACGTAGGCTATTATAGCACAGGAAGTGCAGAAAGGAGTAATGAGTAAAAAATTGTACTCAAACCTTAAGGCCACATATTGAAAAAACTGGCAACAATCCTCAGAATAATTTGAGATGCCAACTAAATTACCAAGATCAAACAGAAACCTGGTCCTTGACGATTGTCCTCACTGTACTATATTTCTAAGCATAACAAGTAAGCAGAGAATTGCACAGCAATAGTGTGAGTGCTTTTTTCATCAGTTATGGGGCTGGGCTAGATCCATATGTTTTCTGGAAAAGCATTGTTTTGGTTTCTAGCTTTTACATAGATAACAACTATCCTAAAAATGTGCTGTACATTGAATAGTTTATGAGATAAAGGGCACACAGACAAAGCAAATATATAAGCAATATTTTGTAAAATGCTAAAAATGTACAGTAAAAATTTAGCCCTTTATTCTCAGTTCTGATTTGCTAACTATATTGCCAGTAACAGGAACAGTGCTAGCTTTTTTGCTGCCCTCTGCAAACAATTACTGAGCTGCCCTATTGTGGTTCTCTGAAAAAAAGACGCTTAGAACCAACAACTGTAGAGAAAAAGGGTTTTATTTAAATGCTATAAAATAATACAAATATAAAATAATAAATAATAAGGTACCTTATGGAGAGGCAGAGTGCCATGCAAGGAATCAGCAGAAACTCCCTCTTGATTTTTTTTAATGCTTAATTGCAATTTTTTTTCCAATAACCAATACATAACAGAAACAGTCTCTGTCTCAGTCTCTGTCTTTCACGCTCTGTCTCTCTCACACTGGGCCAGATTTTTAAAAAGTTATGCGCATAAATCCAGAGGATTTACGTGCGTAACCGGTCTTACGCGTGCCGGGCCTATTTTAAAAAGGCCCAGCGACTTGCGTAAAGCCCCGGGATATGTGTAAGTCCCGGGGCTTTACTAAAGGGGTTGGGCAGGGGCAGTGTGGTCCGGGGCAGGGCAGGATCAGAGACCTCTGACACAGCGGCCATTTGCTGTTGTGTTGGAGGATCACGTGCCAGCAGGCTGCCAGTGTGTGCAACTTGCGCCTGTCCAGAGGCAGGCGCAAAAGGTAAGACAAAGGCCAGGGGGGGTTAGAGTAGGGCTAGGGGGGAGAGGTTAGGGGAAGGGGTGGGAAGGTCAGGATAGGGGGGAGGGAACGGGGGATGGCAGCGTGACTCGGCATGCGCAAGGTGCACAATTATGCACCCCCTTGCACATGCCGACCCCCGATTTTATAACATGCGCGCGCCTGCGAGCGCATACTATAAAATCAGGCGTACATGTGTGCACGCCGGGTAGCACGCACACATGTACGCCCACGCGCACCTTTTAAAATCTACCCCACTGTGTCTCAGTCTGTCTCTGTCTCACATTCTCTAAGTCACACTTTCACTCAGTCTCAGTCTCACACTCTTTGATAGTCTCAGTATCTGTTTCTATCCCAAGCTTCCTCTTCCCCATTGAAAAAGGCCCAGCTCCCTTCAGTGATCCAGGCTTTGACATCCACACTCCCCATCCCTCCCCCCAGGCCTTTACCCATCCACCTCCCCCTCCCCTCCCCTCCCCACCCACAAACCCATCTTACCATATCCGTGGGTTCAAAATTCCTAAATGGGCAATAGCAATCTCCAGGGGCTCCTGCCTAGCTTGCTGGTATGTAAAATTAGCACCAGCTGGAGCCATTTTTTCATACAAGCAGACAGGGTAGGATGATCTGGGGATTTCTTCAGCCCTGACAGTCCTTCAAGATCGCATGATTCAGAGCTGAATATCCACAAAGGATACCATTAAAAAAGGAAAATTAGATTGTTCTGACATTAAGGATATGGAAAAAGCCGTTTCCAAATTACCTGAATCAGCTTCTAGTAAGCAGGCTGTGAAAAAGAATAAAAAGAATAGCGTCTAATTGTCTGTAGGCAAATGCCAGATGTCTCAAAAGTAAGCTGGGAGAATTATATAGTAAGGGGGTAAAAGAGGTGCTCAGGGAGGATAAGACCATAGCAGAAAAACTAAATGAATTCTTTGCCTTGATCTTTACTGAGGAGGATGATCGGGAGATGCCCACATCTGAGCTATGCAGACCGATGCAGGAAGCTGAGCATTAGGAAACTGTGTGCTGAATTCCAGCTACTTAACTTTTTTTTAATTCCCAGTGCAGTAAGCTAATGCCATGCTAATGCATCAGGCGTTAAAAAGTGCATATACCGAGTTAAAATGTGCGCTCAGCAGAGGCTAAAAGCACATTTTAACTCAGAGGCGGGGGTGGGGTAGAACTTGCCTGTTACAGCCTTGCTGCCCCCATGCGCCCAAGCAAGCGTAGGGGAGAGAGGGAAGGTCCGTAATGCTATAAAAGGCCTCGCAAGTGGAAAATAAACGTTCTGTTTTTTTTATTGTGTAGAGACCCTCCAGGCCTCACTAGATGGTAGGGATGTGCAGACAAAAAGTTTATGTTCATAAGTCCATAAGTCGAAAAGGGGGGTCAATTTCGGTCAATATGGACATATGGAGAATTCCATAAGTTGAGTCTATGTCCATAAGTGCACTGGTTCCCTAAATAAAAATTTAAACCCCTCACCCTCCTTAATCCCCCCCTAAGACTTACCAAAATTCCCTGGTGGTCCAGCGGGGAGCCAGGAAGCCATTCCTCTATTCCTTTGCGAGGAGCACGTGACGTCCACATCACGTCGGAGTGACGCGGCCGTCACGTGGTCCACCGCGGTTCCGCTCCCGGACCCCTCGTTGGACACAAACGGAACTTTTGGCCAGCTTGGGGAGGTCAGGAGGCCCCCCCCCAAGCTGGCCAAAAGTTCCGTTTGTGTCCAACGAGGGGTCCGGGAGCGGAACCAGCTTGGGGGGGGTCACGTGGTCCACCGCGGTTCCGCTCCCGGACCCCTCGTTGGTCAGGAGGCCCCCCCAAGCTGGCCAAAAGTTCCATTTGTGTCCAACGAGGGGTCCAGGAGCGGAACCGCAGTGGACCACGTGACTGCCGCGTCACTCCGACGTGACGCGGACGTCACGTGCTCCTCGCAAAGGAATAGAGGAATGGCTTCCTGACTCCCCGCTGGACCACCAGGGAGTTTTGGTAAGTCTTGGGGGGGATTAAGGAGGGTGAGGGGTTTAAAATTTTATTTAGGATCAACGATCGCGATTTCCAACTTGTTCAACATAGCTATGTTGAATAAGTTGGAAATCCGATCGTTTTCGCCTCATCACTTTTTTAAGTTAAAAAAAAAAAAAAAGTAGCGTTTTACATATAAGTTCAAAACAAATGCACACCCCTACTAGATGGCCCTAGTTCAAATCCTGAGGTTAGTGAGTTAGGAGAGAGGTGTACCATGCTGAACAGCACCTCCTCTGAGACTTGTTGGAGTGGTGAGCTCCTGTGTGCAGAAGAAAGAGAGGGAGTAGAGTGAGTACAGTGTGTGCCATTTTTGGTTGGAGTTTGAGGAGCTGTTGCAGTCTTTTTTTGTTTTGGGACTCAAGGCTTCTGAGACCTTTGAAAAGGAGTGAGGTTCTCCCTGTCTGGGAGGGTTTTCCTCATATTTTTTGGGAACTGTTTGAAGTCAATTTTTTTTTTTTTTTTAGAAGTTTTCTCCTTTTCTGAATCCCTGGTCCTGGCTGGAGGAGGGACAGGCCCTGCTTCTGGAAGCCAAGGTAGAGAAGACCTGCTGAGCTTCTCCTGCCCATTAAGGAGGGTTGGCAGTGACTCGCCACAATAGAAACTGAGAGAGAGAGAGTTCTTTTCCTGGGAGATTTATGAGGATTCTATTTTTGGTATTTTTCCTGAGTCGGGGAGGACGTTGGAAGTTACCCTTCCTTATCCTAAGGTTGAAGAAATTGAAGGGCTGTTTTTTTTCCCCAGCAGAGAAATCTTCCCTCCAAGAGGTCCAACCAGCAGTGTTCAGAGAGGAGCCAGAGGAAGACGTTTCGAGACATCTGGTGATCCCCACTGGAGTCTTAACCCCGGGACACAGGACACTGACTCGGCTTTTGAGGATCTGGAGTTCAGCTGGGTCCTCAGGTACAATTTGGGAAAGGGATCCTTTTACACATAAGATACCCTGGCGTGCTAGCTTTTTGCTGCCCTGTGCGAACTCAATTACTGTGCTCCCTCCCCCCCCCCCCCCATTCATTCAGTCTCTGTCCTGGACCCATCAAAAAAAGCCCAGCTCCCTCCAGCAATCTTATTTTTAAAATTTGACACCCTCCCCCAAACGGAACCCATGGTCAAAGGAAAGGTATTAGGTACTCTAGGCAAAACTTATAGCCTTGCACAAACACACACCCTCTACAAATGCACACACACACACACACACAATTCAATTATGGATTTATAATAGATTTTTACATGAAAAAAACCACATTCAAAAGTACAGTCTTCTAAGGCAAAACTATCACTTACAGAATGCATATTATATTTGCATGCACTGCTGTGGTGTGAACTAGAAAACACTGCAAAAAAAGAGCCTTGGAATTCTGATGGAATTAGACTTTCTGTAATGTGTGCTGGGTGTGGGCTTGGCCCTCTGAAAGCCATGAATAAATGGAATTACCATTACAATATAGTAAACCTCCCATACAAAAGAACCCTAACTGCCAGCACTCAAACAGTAACAACCTTATCTATTAAAAGACAACACTGTACATACACCAAGACCTACGGTATAACACCAATAAACCTTCTAATAGGAAAACAGAAGAAATCAGACTGCTATAAGATCCATACAGATAAATTATATGGTAGCAGAATACCTCACCTCGGTCACACATGGAGAACACAGACTGACCCTGACCAAATACAGACTAAAGAGACCAGAAAGTGTAAATAGAAGCATGCAGAGAAGAACTGAACTGGGACCCATAACAAGCCAGCCTCAATAAGCAGAGTAACAATGTAAAAACAGAAACATTACCATTCTTCATAAAACATTAATAAAATCAAGAAATCATCAATCATAATAGTAAAATCATAGTCATAAAAATAATAAATATTTCAAACCAGTTAACAAATAGAATATCCAAAATTTCCCAAACACTAATAAAATATTTCAAAACATCAGATGAATAAAAAAATTCCAATAATTAAAATGTTCTAATATTTCCCCAAAAATCAATAAAATATTCATACAGCACAAATATCAAATTACACCCAATAATTAAAATTAAAAAGGATTTAAAAATCTCCTGCTCTTCATACCTGGGATCTTTTGATTTCCAGTCACCCTGATATTGTTATGCATTGGGGGAAGTAGGGTCACACAAACTTTATCTTCACACACACACACACACTCACTCACACTCACACATTCATTCATTCTCTCACACATTCCATCGCTCATATACATGCCTAAGCTCTCACATTTACTCCCTCTCTCTCCCTCACAAACACATTGTGCGTGTGTGCATGCCTGTGAGAGCCTCTCTGTATCACAGAGGCTCTCATAGGTACACACACACATGCACACAGGCACTCATACATAGGCTCTCACACAGACATATATAATACACATGAACACAAGCTCTGACATAGACACATACACATACACATGAACACAAGCTCTGACACAGAAACACATTCAAGCTCTCACACCAACACACACACAAGCTCTGACACAGACACATGCACACAGGTTCTCTCTCTCTCTCTCTCACACACACACACACACATTCACACGGCCTCCTTTCTCCAGGTTCTTTGCACGGCCCCATCCATCCGCTTCTTCACTTCGGGCCATGGTGGGATGAGCTCCACCATGGCCCTGTGGGCTTGTCTTTCCTTCAGACCTACCAGCCTTCTCATGACTGACGGAGGGGTCATCGGCTGTCAAACCCGCTGACAGCCGTCGCTCCTGTCAAAAAGGAGGCACTAGGGACGCACTAGAGTCCCTAGCGCCTCCTTTTATCGCGGGCCCTAATTTGCATAGGCCACCCTCCTGAATCACGCGCCCAGGAGAGTGGCCTGTGTGCTCGCCCGCTCTCCCGCGCGTTTTTCTGAATTGGCCTGTAAGTGAACAGAAGCAGACTCAACCCCTACATGGTGCAAAGTTAAACTACATCTTTCTGCAATTTCTAATGCTAAATTACTCTTTATTTGCTGATTTTAACAGATTGAAAATAATAACAGTGAATATGATGTGCAAACTTTTTGACATCCTTCCAGTTGATTTAAAACTGCTTTCTTAAAAAGTTGTTAATAAGGTCGAAAAAGTTGATTGACTTGTTAGGCTTTCAGTTATGTGAGGATAATTCCTTCTGTTGAACAAATCCTATTACCCTTCTAACCTCTCAGGTGGTGATTGTTATTTTTTCTGCTTTCAACAACCATGGGCTCCTTTATGCAGCTGTCTGAGCATTTGAAATGAAGATAATTCACGCTAACAAAGCAAGAGAAAACTATTTAAAAAAATAATCTCTAAACACTTCTAGCTCACAATTTTAACTGTCAGAAACATTTAGAAATGAAAGTTACTGTTGAATCATGTGTGGCGTGGCGGAACAGTTCAATTTTCATTTCATCAGTCCAAAACACTTTGTTCTAAAAAAGTTTCAGGCTTATCAAGGTTTTATTTTGCTTACTGTAGACTATGACTGTTGTTATCAGATAATAGAAAAGGTTTCCTTCTGACAACTCTCCCATGCAGATCATTGAAGCACTGTACTGTGAACCCGTGGACAGCTACTCCAGTGACAGCTAAACCTTTCATCAGGTCATATGTGGTTATCAGCCACAAGTTCTGTTTTGCAGATCTGCCCAGTTTTTTCTTGGCCTTCCAGGTCTTGCCTTGACTTCAACAGTTCTATGAAACTTATATAGAATATACTGAAAGATGTTAAAGCAGACCCAGGAATAAGACCAAAAGTGGAAGCAACAGTCATGAAAAAAGGTAAGCTGATATTTTAAAGAATCTAATCAGTACTGTAAGAGACATTGAATCCAATTCTGTCTATATGGCGGTCCATATTCAGAGGCATTTAGCCAGATTACTGATTTTACTGGCTAAACCTTGGTTAAATATCTCATTATCAGACTAAAATTTAGCTGAATAACTTAGGAGCATTCTGGGTTCGTTTCTGGGAGGAGTTAGGTTAGCTGGATAATCTAACTAGCTAACTCTGATATTCGGAGTTTATCCTGCTAACCTTTCAATATGGCCAGTGGCTGAATATGGATCTCATGGTGTCCTCATAATTTCAGAAGGTCTTTGCATCTACTTCTGCTCTTTTCCGACATGTCTCTTGCTGAAAAATACCTGATTCATCTCATTGATATAGAAATGAGGTGAAAGAATATAAAAGATGAATCAGATATTTTTCAGCGAGAGACTAGTGAGGTTATGTCCTGAAAACTAGTGAGGCTGATAGGTCCCTGTGACTTTGCTGGACAGTACACATCCACCACCAACCTGTCAGCATTAACCCAATTGGTTTCTAGGAAGTTTTAGCCTGTTGGTTGTAACCCAGCTATCCTGTGTCTTGCAGTATCGCTAGATTATGCTTGCTTTATTAATCCCTTGTTTGTTTCTCTCTTTCTCGGGTGTGTGTTGCAGGCCCTGTACCATTTTAATAGCCTTTCTCTGTCCTCAGGAAGGCCTGGCCTCCAGAACTGAACATAGTACTCAAGGTGAGGATTCATTAATGAGCAATACAAGGACAGCATTACCTCCTTTTTTTCCTACTGATAAGAACATAAGAACATGCCATACTGGGTCAGACCAAGGGTCCATCAAGTCCAGCATCCTGTTTCCAACAGTGGCCAATCCAGGTCATACGAACCTGGCAAGTACCCAAAGACTAAAGGGTGGATTTTAAAAGCCCTGCTCGCGTAAATCCGCCCGGATTTACGCGAGCAGGGCCTTGCGCGCCGGTGCGCCTATTTTCCATAGGCCGCCGGCGCGCGCAGAGCCCTGGGACGCGCGTAGGTCCCGGGGTTTTCAGAAGGGGGCGTGTCGGGGGCGGGCCCGTGGGCATGGCGCCGGCCCGGGGGCGTGGTCCAGGCCTTCGGACCAGCCCCCGGGTCGGAGCACGGCGCGCCAACAGTCCACTGGCACGCGTAGATTTACGTCTGCTTCTCGCAGGCGTAAATCTACGGACAAAGGTAAGGGGGGGTTTAGATAGGGCCGGGGGGGTGGGTTAGGTAGAGGAAGGGAGGGGAAGGTGAGGGGAGGGCGAAAGAGAGTTCCCTCCAAGGCCGCTCCGATTTCGGAGCGGCCTTGGAGGGAACGGTGACAGGCTGCACGGCTCGGCGCGCGCCAGCTGCCCAAAATCGGCAGCCTTGCGCAAACAAAAGTACGCAATCGCGCTTTTTAAAAAAATCTACCCCTAAGTCTATTCCATGTTACTGTTGCTAGTAATAGCAGTGGCTATTTTCTAAGTCAACTTAATTAATAGCAGGTAATGGACTTCTCCTCCAAGATCTTATCCAATCCTTTTCTAAACACAGCTATACTAACTGCACTAACCACATCCTCTGGCAACAAATTCCAGAGTTTAATTGTGCACTGAGTAAAAAAAAACTTTCTCCGATAAGTTTTAAATGGCCACATTCTAACTTCATGGAGTACCTTCTAGTCTTTCTATTATCCGAAAGCGTAAATAACTGATTCACATCTACCCGTTCTAGACCTCTCATGATTTTAAACACCTCTATCATATCCCTCTGCTTATGAAACCAAGCATTATGTTAGCTTTCCCTGTTGCTTTGTCACTTAGACATCTCATAAAGCCAAATCCCATCTATACTTTCCATTTTTTTGGAAGTGTGATTTAGATGAAGTACTCTCCTTCTTCTGTAATGATGAGTGTGGCTCCTGAAAGAGATGGGGGAAAAAGTAACGGGTGGAAGCAACTGATCAAAGAAGGAAGTCTTAATGATTATTTTCGGTCTTTCTGTGGTCTCAGCAAAGAAGGTTAAAGTATTGTTGCATTCTGCATTAGATGAGGAGACGATAAATTCTGCACTATAAAAATAAGTGCTATTATCAAATCACATCTTTGTACAAGCACCTGCTGATCCATCAGGATTTGAAAAGTATATTGGCAGAGTAGAATCACAGTTAAAGTACAGCATTGCAAACCTGGAGACCTCAGTTCAATTCCCTTATTCCACATTCACTGTGTGACCTTAAGCACACCACTTAACCTCCACTGTGCTTACGCTTGAGTTGCAAGCTTTCTGGAGAAGGAATGATCACAACCACACCAATGATGTAACCCAGGATTGTGTGAACTGAGAGTGCTGTTTAAACAATATATTAAAACATGTGTATAGCAAGCACTCACACTAAGAACCAATATTTTCTAGGCTTCCATCTGCTTTTTCTTCATTTTTTTATCAGGATTTTTTTGGGAAATGTTCCCTTTTAAAATTTTGATTCGATTATTAAATGAAGCCAGCAGTGGTATTTTCCAGCATACACACTTTATTTGCATGAATGAGTTATAAGAAGAGAGAATGACTTCTCTCTGATTAGGAATCATCCTTGTAGATTACATCTATTATCAGTTTTAACAAAACAAACAAAAAAAATCAGTGAAAGTAAATTACCTTCTCATTTGCACCATTTCATAAGAACATAAATAAGAATGTTAATGCTGTGAAAAACCCTGGGCCTTTATTGAAGAACGGTACGGTTGGAGGAAGTTATCTAACAGTATTTCCCTTGCATTCAGCATAATAGAAAGTAAATAGTACTCCAAGTATCAAGGGGAGGGGATGGATCAGGGAGCAGAGTGGCTCTTTACTCTGTTTGCTACATCCTCTGCTTCATCCTGTTCCTCCCCTCCCCTGCTAGCTTCCTGGTAGTGTAGAGGGTGGGGTAGGAAGCAAAGTGCTATTCTCTGCTGAGTGTGATTCTGTGAACCTGTGCCTATTCCTAGAGAAGAGACAAGTACCGGAGGCTGTCTTGGGATTAGGAAAGGGGGAGAGTGCTGGGGTAGGGCTTGGGGATAGAGAATAAAGTTCTGGGATCATCCCTGGAGAAGATGACAGAGAGAGAATATGTATGTGAGAGAGTGGGGAGGAGGGAGTGGAAGAGAGAATGTTGATGCACCCCCTTCTACCACCAATCCGCTCTGAATCTCAGCGTGACCACAACTCAAATGTCCTCAGATACAGCCGTTTGCAGAGAAGTGGCTGGGTGGAAAAAGGGTTGGAGAGTTCATGTACAGAAAGCATGCACTGGAAATGAAATTGGGCCTGGCAAAGAGTCATCAGAAGTGGGATAAGTGCCGATCCATTCATAAAAAGACCGGGTTAGAAAACTAATCAGCTGTGGAGAATTATACAAAGACATTGCAGTTGTTGCAAATGTAGAAATATAAGGCCAAATTTTTAAATGGCCGCACGCATAAAAATCGGCACTTTTGCGTACAAGCGGCAGGCCCTGAAAAAGGGGCAGGCTGGGGGCGTGGTCTAGATGGGGAGAGGCGGGGCGGAGTGGAACGGAGGCCAGCTGGGACAGCGGCCATTAGCCGCTGTCCCGGGCCAGCGCATGCCAGCAGCCGGCCGGTGCACGTAACTTACTTCTGCTCATCAGAGCAGGTAAGTTACAAAAACAAAAGGGTTAGTTAGGCTTGATTTAGGGGTCGGGGTGGAGAGGGGAAAGGGAAGGAATGTTAGGCAGGGAAGTTCCCTCCCAGTCTGCTTCTTAATTGGAGCGGACTGGGAGGGAACTGGGGGAGGCCCGATTGCGTCGCCACGCGTATCAATGCAAAATTCGGCCCCCTAAAGGGCACCGCCCGCATATGTGCGCATGGATTTTAAAATCCGGCGCACAAGTACACGCAGCCAACGGATTTTATAACATGCGCGTGCCAGCGCTCACGTGCTATAAAATCGGCGCGTCCATGTTTTAAAATCTACCCCATAATGAGAAACTAAGCAGTGAATTGGGCAAGTGGGCTAGCTAGCTTTGTAGGGAGTGGAGCTTATTCTGCAAAGGGTGTTAACAAACAGGACTGAAGGCTCTTCAGTAAATCTGTTGCTGTGTGAGTCCTGGGTATTAGCGCTGTGATGAATTGACAAATTTCCTGTAAAGGTTCTGAGTGTTTATAGCAGTTTTGTGATGCATCGTAATGTGTCTGGTAGTGGAAGTAGTTTGCTTTGCTGTTAATGAGATCTAGAACCTAATTAGTTTAATATAATCAAAATGCATATAATTCAAAATAAGCAAAAAAGGCAAGACATAATTATGGATTAAATACACTTCCTTTGCACTCCCTAATGCTTAACAGGGTAGAGGTTAAGGATCACATTCACACCTATCTAAGGGCCACAAGTTTGGGACCTAGGTCACACTTGCATCTACTTATAGGCTACAAATAACAGTGAAATGTTTTACATTTTAAAAACCCACAAAACATTTCATGGTCTCCCAGCTTGTGGTGTGTGGTGTGTGCTGTGTACAGGATGAAGGCACATTTCTTCACTTGGCCATAGGTGCTAAACGGCCTGGGCTACAGTTCTGTCTTCATGTCCTGACTTTTCCCACTTTGAATTTCTTCAATCATATTAATTAAGTTTTCTTGGGGGTCACTTGAGCTTTAGAGATCCTTAAAGCAGATTTCCCCAAACTCTCACAGGCTTTAATGTATTGTCTTTAAGAGCTTGGCTTAATTCTTTCTCCCCTCAAATCTAAATACAGAAAGGGGTTGAGAAGTAGCACAAGTTTGAGACGTGTGGGCACTAGCACCAAACTTGTTTCAAACGTGTGCAAATTCAAGCCCTTTCTGTGTCCAATACATGCACATGTATTCCCCTCAATTACAGCATCTTTCATTGCGGCCTCCTTCTGTAAATGATGTTCACCAAGCCTGATGAGACTGGCTGTGACTACCCTGCATATGCACAGGGCAGCGCACCCGGGGGGCGGGAGAGACCGCAGAGCTGCTGGCAGCCGAAGAAGAAGAAAAGCTTCAAGCCGCCACCGGCCGTCGATGAGGCACATCTTCCGGTTGCGGGTATGTGCGCGCCCGTGTGCGGGCACAGCTTCCACTCTCCCCGGCACACGGGAAGGTCCGCGGGGATGGCCCCAAGACATCAGGAGCCCCACGAGGCCCAAAGATATCAGGAGGCCATGTGTGTATGTGTGTGAGTGACTGAGAGCATTTCTGTGTTAGTGCTTGTGTGTGTCTGAGAGCCTATGTGTTTGTGCATGTGTGTATGTCTGTGTGAGAGCCTGTGTGCTTGTGAATGTGTCTGTGTGAGAGCCTGTGTGTTTGTGAATGTGTCTGAGTGAGAGCCTATGTGTGTGCGTGTATGTGTCTGAGTGAGAGCCTATGTGTGTGCGTGTATGTGTCTGTGTGAGAGCCTGTGTGTGTGCATGTATGTGTCTGTGTGAGAGCCTGTGTGTATATTTGTGTACCTGTGAGAGCCCATGTGTCACATATAGGCTCTCACAGGCACACACACACACACACATAATGTGTCTGTGAAGGAGAGGAAGCCTGTCCATGTGCTTTCATTGGCTTGAGCGCCCGTCAATTTGGGCGCTCAAGCCAATGAAAGTACGCTTCGCTTCGCTCGTGCCGTGACGTCATGCGCTTCGCTGGCTCTAGCCATTGGAGCCGAGAGCCCGAACCGCGCCGCGGAGTACCTGCTGGAGCCAGCAGAAGTTATTGGAGACACAGCGGCGGCGCATCAAGGAGCTGGAGGTGCAGCTGGAGCGGCTGAGCCAGGAGAACCGGGACCTGCGCGGGGACCGCTGGAAGCCGCTGGAAGCCGCCGGCTGCCCCCCTCCGGAGGACGGCAGAGAAGGCTGAAAGGGCTGAAAAAGCAACAAGAAGTTAGTTGGTAACATGTCGAGTCGCTTCGGGAGAAGGGGATTTTAGGTTTTTAGGTTTCCTTTTGGGGGAAAGTTTGCCGCCTACCCTTACCCCTGCCTCTAACGCAGGGGTAGGGGTAGGCGGTAAATTAGCAGGTTAAACGCGCGACTAAACTGCAGGTTAAAAAGGCGATAGTCTGGGCGCGCGTTACTGTATGGGGGGGAATAGCTAATTCGATGGTTTACATCTCATATACATGCCGCGGGCGGAAGGGGTTACTCGTTAATTTAAAGAGGCGGTAAGAATGGGTTAAAGGGGATAGTGAATCGCGGGTTGGGCTAACGCGGCCAAATTGTGAGTAAAAGGCGGGTTAGAAGCAGGGTAACCGCGGCCGCACTTTACTGTATTGACCTGATAGCTAGTAATGAATGGGCCCCCTGAAAACACAACTGTTTGTAACATTGTCAGTGTATCTAGGATCGATGCTGATTGACAGGACATTCTAATGAGTCAAAAGTATAATAAGATGTGGATAAAAAAATGCGCACTGAGCTTCAGTGCACATTTATTTACTCATGCACTAAAAAAAAGTTAACTCCCGATGCTGAAAACTAATGGTCTGCTAATGCATTGAGATCTTTAAAAAAAAGTGCACTAACCCAAAAATGAAGACACAGAAATATGCATGGCATGCATAAAACCTGATTTATGTGCATAAAACATTTTTCTGTGCTGAAAACATGATTTCTGCATAAATCATGACTTCTGCACATAAATCCTGAGTACAGGACCCCCCCTATACCTCAAACTCCAGATTCAGCCCCATAGACTTATATTAGCCCCAAAAATGTGAGTTAACATTACTCCACTCTGCATAAAAAGGCCTATTGTAATATGTATTGGGTATGAGTTGGTCCTCAGAAAGTCACAAGTAAACCGAATTACAATTCCGATATAGTAAACATCCCTTACCAAAACAGTAGAAACTGCCAACATTCAAATAGTGACAGCCCTACCTATCAGGCCCATACAGTAAACTGCATGGGAGAGCCGGCGCTCCGAGGCGAGCACCCGCTCTCCTGGGCGCGCAATTCAGTATTTAAATTAGGGCCCGTGCTAACAAGAAGGCGCTAGGGACACTAGTGCGTCCCTAGCTCCTCCTTATAAGTTATTGGTGGAAGCGGCAGCTGTCAGAGGGTCTGACAGCCGACGCTTAATTTTACCGGTGTCGGTTGTCGAACCTGCTGACAGCCCCGAGTTTGGAACATGGATGCCGGCAAACTTGAGCGTCCGTTTTCCAACCTGCGGGCAAATCTTTTTTTTTTTGGGGGGGGGGCCCTCCGACTTAATATCGTTATGATATTAAGTCGGAGGTTG
Source organism: Rhinatrema bivittatum (assembly GCF_901001135.1). NCBI lineage: Eukaryota > Metazoa > Chordata > Amphibia > Gymnophiona > Rhinatrematidae > Rhinatrema > Rhinatrema bivittatum. The sequence continues at coordinate 188,820,068 of NC_042618.1, read as the reverse complement.
TACAGAAAAGCAGTTTTTTCTGCTTTTCTGTACACTTGCCCGGTGCTGTCTGAAGGAGTTAATTTCTGAGAGTAAAATGTGCGGCTTGGCTGCAATTTTACTTTCTGTATTGCTGGTGAATATCTAATAGGCTCATCAACATGCATTTGCATGTGATGAGCGCTATTAGTTTCGGGGGAGTTGGCCGCGCGTTTTCCACGCGCTATTACCCCTTACTTGTATAACGGGTAATAATAGCACATCAAAAACCGCGCAACCAAATGGGGGCTAATGGTGCGCTCGGCCAAGTGCACTGTTCTATATTTGCCTGTATGAAAAGGCAATACTGCAAATATTACACCAGGCCCTAAAGCAGCAATATACCTCCTACTAGGAAAACAGAACAAACCAAGCTGCTATAGATCCCTACATAAATGTACAGGAAGCCTAAACTCCTAATGTTAAATAAAAAATGTCATAACCTCCATAGTAGTCTGCCTTTCCTGGGAGGAAAATAGCAAAAACTTTTTTGAATAATATAGCTTTTCAAAGGAAAAAGGAAATTCCATGTACCTAAACTTTGAAGCTCTCTGATAGTTTAAAAATCAAAATAGTAATAATAACACCTCAAATTAATAAATCAGACCCAAAACAGTAAATGGCCGAAGTTTGGAAGTAAATTATGTTCAAGGAGCAGGGAAAAAAATAACCAAAGTCAGTGAAATCCCCTGAAACGTTTTGCATCAAAGCAAACAATTATAACATCTTTAATTGTAGCCTCCTCCCTGTCCAGCAACATACATCTGCCTCCTTTGGCCGATCTAAGGGTGGCCAAGCCTTCCGTGTACCTGCAAACCAGCTTGGCCTAATTCCAAGAGATTATTTGCTGCTGAATCAAAGCCCTGCCAAGAAGATTCAGTAAAGCGAGCAACGGATTGCTGTAAGGAGGGAGAGAGGGAGAGAGAGACACACACACACACACACACACATAACCTGCCAGGAACTGGATGCTTCTGACCACCCTACAGTACCCACAGTGCGGGAGACGAGCTCGGCCATGCAAGAAACCACCAGGAGGATGAGCCTGCGGCCCATGCCCGTCACCACTGTGCCAATCCGCCACTTGGCGCTGGGGATGGCAGTGAAGGATGCATAGCAGCCGCGCTGCTCCACTGTCACCATGGCCTGGTGGCTCTCGTCGCGTACTGGCTTGTCCAGCTGTATGAGGTGAGGGATTAGCTTAGGTGGCTAAAGTGAAAGCTGAAGTGTGAGCTAAGCCCTACTGAGTACTTAGACCGCCTTTCCCTATAATTTTCTACCATTAAAAGCAAAATTCTAACTAATATTTATTTTCTAACCTTGATTTCTGAGCTTTATTTGTGTTCTTCTGTCCTCACCAACAGCATTCTTTACAAGCAAGTGCTGTAATTGAATTTCTGAAAAGGGATTCAGTTTATACCATATATTTATTTATACATAAGGCATCCTCCCCAGGGAGCCGCACTGAAAATAAAAGACCCAGTAAATCAAGGTAAGCAAACAAAGTCATTAACAGAATAGGAAAAATAACATGCACTGGGAGGGAGATCAGCTAGGGCGACTATGGAAAAGATGATTGGAAGAAATGAGTCGTTAAGTGGGAGTGATATGTGGACAGAGTTTAGAATTAACTCCGCATTAGGTTTAGTGGGACAGTCCTGGTTTTGGTCTCTCTGTTTACTGTCCCACAAGAAAGCACCTTTATGTTATAAAGGTCCCATTCTGAGCCATGACCCCAGTTTGACCTCAGATTTGGTCTGTTCTGACTTTTATTGCAGTGCGCTGTTACCTTGTGCTCCCCCTCCTGCCAGGAGTTCAGGAGTAGCCTTGCGACCCAACTTTAGGGTCCTACTTAATAAACGTTTTCCTCATAGAAACAAAATAGGAGAAAATGTTTAGTAAATAGGCCCCCCCCTAGATTTTAAGTCTTATTGTACGTGAACGTAACTTGTCTTGAGCTGCCAATGCAAAGATGTAAAGGAAAAAATTAAAATTAAAAATACAATTACGGAGGCACCACTCCAAAGTCTTCTCATTCATTTCTACCATCTGAGCAGCACTTCCACCACTGCTGGCATGGGGAATGATGCCCAGCCTTCTTTCCTCCCACACGCCCACGGCAAAGTCATTGCTAGAGAATTTAGCGCTCTGTGTTGAAACAGCAGGAAGTACCCCCCATCACCCCACCCCAAGCCAACCCTTTCCCCAAGTGGGCAGCGATAATAGTTCTGCCACTGCCTATCATCTGACCCTTCAGTCTGCCCCCCTCGCAAAGATGTGCCCTGTGCTACCGCACCATTCACACTCTCTTACCTACAGCCCTGCTACCCAAGCTTCAGTAAGGCTCCACAATGACTGCTCGTCAAACATCTTTGTTTTCAGTTCTGGAAAATGTGGTAACCCTGATTTAGTTATATCACACTCCAAAGTATCCAGTAAAGTATAAGCTTTCTTTTATTGAACCAACCAAAATAAATTATGCATATTGTTACTGTATATTAGCTTTTGAGGTCTCATAGGTCTCTTCTTCAGAAGTCTCTCCAAAAGACACCTTCTCAGGTGTCTAGGAAGCCTCAATTCCTAATGTTAAATAAAAGATGTCATAACCTCCAAAGTATCCTATCTTTCCTGGAAGGAAAACAGCAACAAACCTTTTTGAATAATACATTATATAGCTTTTCAAAGGAAAAAGAAAATTCCATGAATCTAAACTTTGAGGCAGTAATAATAGCACCTCAAATTAATAAAAACAAACCAAAAATAGAGTAAAAACATGGCTCTTTAAACAAGCATTTTACAAAGAGATGGGAGAATAGAAATTTATTCAGGAAAAGGCAGGGGAGCACCGACACACAGTACTTAGGACTGTACTTTAGATTAATCTATGAATGTTACACCACAATAAGTACAACTATAATACTAAGGGGTAGATTTTCAAAGGGATACGCGCGTACCCCCCGAAAACCTACCCCAAACCCCCCCTGCGCACGCCGAGCCTATTTTGCATAGGCTCGGCAGCGCGCGCAAGCCCCGGGACGCGCGTAAGTCCCGGGGCTTGCAAAAAGGGGCAGTCGGGGGCGTGGCCAGGAGGCGCGGTTAGGGATCTGGGGCATGTCTGGGGCATGTGGGCAGTCCAGGGGCATGGCCGAGTGCCCCGACACAGCGGCCTGTGTCGGGGCCTGCCGCACCAGAGGCAGTAATAACTTCTCCGATAAAGGTGGGGGGGGGGGGGGGTCTAGATAGGGCCGGGGGGGTGGGTTAGGTAGGGGAAGGGAAGGGAAGGTGCGGGGGGGGGGGGGGGGGTAGAAAAAAAGTTCCCTCCGAGGCCGCTCCGATTTCGGAGCGGCCTCGGAGGGAACGGGCAGCACGCGTAGGGCTCTGCGCGCGCAAATTGCACAAATGTGCACCCCCTTGCGCGCGCCAACCCAGGATTTTATAAGATACGCGCGTATCTTATAAAATCCAGCGTACGTTTGTTCGCGCCTGGTGCGCGAACAAAAGTACGAGCGCGCGTATGTTTTTAAAATCTACCTCGGCGTGTGATAAAACTACCTGTGTAAGTACCTTGTTACAATTGGTCATGAACTACTTCGCTAAATGACTATGTCTAATGATATATTATAACCGAACCTTTGACGGCACCTGTTAGAATGTACTATAGTACACTTTTACCTACATTAAATATGTGCCTACATGTAAACCGTTGCGATGGTATTTAACTTAGCGACGGTATAGAAAAGATTTTAAATAAATAAAAATAAAAAATAGTGAATGACCCAACTTTGGAAGTACATTATGTCCACACTATTATTTATGGAGCAGGGAAAAAAAAATAACCAAAGTCAATGGAAGCCCCTGGAACGTTTGCTACAAAGTAGGGGTAACAGCTCCATTCGAGCAACAAACTTTAGCCAAGCTAAGAGTGCCCCAGTCTGCCTTGCACCTGCAAACCAGCTTGGCCCAGTTCCAGACCTAATGAGTCACCAAGAGATATCTGCTGCTGAATTAGAGCCCTCCCAAGAAGGTTCAGTAAAGTGAGCATTGGATTGATGTAGGGTGGGAGAGAGTGAGAGACAGAGCAACAATGTGGGTATGGTGAAAGCTATACCCACATTTTTGCTCTGTGGGTGCAACTAACCTCCCAGAAACTGCATGCTTCTGTCCACCCTACCCATGGTGCAGGAAACTAGCTCAGACATGTGGCAGACCCTGAGCGCCACCAGAAAGAGAAGCCCGCAGCCCAGGCCTCTCACCACTGCGCAGCTCTGTTGGGGATAGCGGGTGAAGGTTGCACAGCAGCCACACTGCTTCACCGTCATCGTGGTATGACAGCTTTTGTCACACTCCGGGTAGGAGCAGCATTGGAAAAATCCAAAGGATATGTCCAGCTGTGCGTCCAGAAGCCAGGGGAGCAGGAAGAAGCCCATGCAGGAGTCAGAGGTGCAAAGCAGGAATAGCAGTGCCCAGAGGAGCCCGATCCAAGTCAGACTCAAGGCCATCTTCTTGGTGTATTTCCCAGGGGGATAGGATGGGGGTGGGGAAATCCAGGCAGTGTTAATCCTCTCCAAATCCTGATCAGTCTTGGCAGAGGTGAGCTTCAGAGATCTGGCATTCATCGCTTTCCCTTCTCTCTTGCATCGCTCCTGATCAAAGGGGAAAAAATGTTATGCACACTTCTGAAAGACAAAAAAACAAACAAATGAAAAAAAAGAAGTGGCATCTCTAAGTGTAGGAAGAAGGAGAAGAGATTTAAAAAAAAACAAACAAAAAAAAAACATTGCTTGCTTTATTTTGGGTGTTTATGTTTCCCCAAATTAATTCCCATATCTCGTGAGTTGAGAAATAAATGTGAGATGGTAAAATAAAAATGATCTATGTGCACTTTGGGGACATTTATGGCCCAGTAGGGTTCAGTTTCTTTATAATACACAGAGTCGCAGATTTCAAGGTTATACCTAAGGGTGTCCTTGAATCTAAGGTATTTTCTTCCCTGTGATCTGTACCCACTTTTCAATTGACCATAGAGCATAAGTTTAGGGATTCTGATGTCCTTCATAAGAACAGCATGCCTAGTATTATAGATAAGCAGGCTATAAATTTAAAAATAAATAAGCATTAAAAAATACCATGTTGGGTCAGACCAAAGGTCCAGAGCCCAGCATCCTGTCTCCGACAGTGAGCAACCCAGGTCACGAGTACCCAGCAGATCACAAGTAGATCTATTTCTTGTTACTCATAACCATGGATAGCAATAGCTTTCTTTATGCTATCTCGCTAATAATGCGTCATGGACTTTTCCTCCAGGAGCTTGTCCAAACCTAGTCACCTTGACCACGTCCTCTGGCAACAGATTCCACAGCTTGATTGTGCGCTGAGTGAAAAGTACATTCTACAATGTGTTTTAAATCTGCTAATTGTTAGTTTCAGGCAGTGTCTCCTTGTACTATTTTTTGAAAGGGTAAATAACCGTCCTTTAAAATAGCTGTACCATTGCTTGTTTATCCATAAATTCACTCTATCCTTATGACAGTCTGCCCAACAAAGCAGAGCTTTCACCATCATTTTCTCCATGCTAGTAATCTGGCACTTTTCAATGACTTCTCTGTTGGAGATCCCATCCTTATATTGCAGATGAATCTCAGGGAGCAAAGATGGAATTACTTGAGTTACCAGAGCTGTCTGCAGTATAGCATTCAGGATTCATGTCCATAAAGCAAAGTGGACAGTACTACTGTCTGGTACCCTTTGATTATAGGGGCCAGTTTCACCTCTCTGTCAGAGTTTGCCAAAGGATGGGATTACATAAGAAATTAAGAGCATTGCTTGGCAATCTCATTAAGATTGGTGATACTGGAAGGAACACTTTCAAGATAACAAAATTTGACAGTCACATTCAGCTGAGTACCTTGATGAAAAATGTAAGCTTGATATAAGGTTACAGAAAGCTAGCTGCTTGGTATATGACCTCCATTTCTTTTTCTTTTTTTTTCTTCAAGCTAATGATGAGCCTGAAGCATCTAGCTGCCTGGGTGAACCGAGCTACAATAACATGGATGTCCTCTAGTAACTGGGATACTAGTGCCTGTCATGTGCAAACAACAAGTCCGAGACCGATGACTGCACCACCTGAGAGCCACCAACTATGAACCCCATAATGTCCATTTGAGACTGAGAAGGGATAAGAGGATCCACTGCATCCCTTAATAGATAGGGCTGATGATAGAAACAAACTTCTCAGGGCAGCCAAGTTTCTGGAGGATTTTCCACAGACTTTTGCGTGGTTTCTGAAGCATATTATATTTATAAATATAGGGGATAATATTCAGCCATTGGTCGGTTTGCAAAGTTAGTCAAATATACTTATCTGTCTAACTTTGGTGGGATAGTCAGCAGCACAGCCATACTGCTAAATATACCCAATTTGCTAGATATGTTTGTTCATTAACTTTAGGGCTCCTCTATGACATAAGCAGGGATATCCATAAGTTATTCAGCTAACGCTGAATATAGGAGTTAGCCGGATAACTTATTTGGCTAACTTAACTCCACCTCGGAACACCCCCAGAATGTCCCTATGTAATCTTGTTACATTTTAGCCAGATAAGTAGGGAAAATATTCATGTCAGCATTTAGCCAGATAAGGGCTGCTGGATATGAACCCTAAGATGTCCAGTTTTGTGTTTTTACAGGATCATTCTGGGAGGGGTGGTAGTGGCAGAACTTTGTTCAGTTTAATTATCAAAATCTCAGGGAGGGAGGCTGATGTCTAGCGGGCTTGATACCCATGCACCAACCCTTAAAATAAGCACATATGCAGATCACAATGTGCTAAATTGTATTGGAACCAATCTTAGGAGAGCTGAGATGTGAGCTGTGAAATGCATGCTTTCCACAAGCTCTAGGAAACAATCAGCTTCCCTCAGTTCTCATCATCATGCATACCCAGTACTATGATTAATGAACATTGAGAGAAGAGATAAGCATCATAACATACTCCAGAAGTTGCCCTCATATTAAATCAATGCACTAGTTAAGAAGTAACTAGTGATATAATTATTTTAAAAAGAGTTAAACTATTTTCTTCACTAGCACCACCTCCCCAAATCCTAGCTACTACCAGATCCCTCACTGACCAAGGGCTGGAGAGAAAGTCTCCCCAAATTCTTCAGTTTCCTTCTAATCAGCAGGGGTTACCACAGTCGTCTTCCCACCCAAGCCCCACTGGCCCCAACAGACAGATCTGAATCCAGATCTTTTGCAATACAGCCATAGAGTCAGCCTTTCATAGCTACTTCATGTAACTATAGCAACATAGTTAATGATGGAAAATGAAGGCCAGCATGGTCCATCCAATCTGCCCAGGATAAAGTCTGCCATTCCATACGGATTACCCCCCTCTGCCTCCTGTTAAGGGTAGTATTGCTGCTCCGTGCAGGTTGTCATCATGTCTTCTGTTAAGTGTAATAAGTAACTGCTGCTCCATGCAGGTATTCCCATATAGAAATGTAAACTTTGGGTTTAACAGAGGTTGCTCCATATTCTATTTTCTGTCCACGAGGGATACTCAGTGTGTGACCCATGCCCTTTTGAATTCCATTATCATTCTTGTCTTCACCACCTCTTCCAGAAAGGCATTCCATGCATCCACCACCCTTTCCGTAAAGAAATATTTCCTGACATTGTTCCTGAGTCTTCTTCCTTGGCGTTTCATATCATGACCCCTAGTTTTACAGCTTCCTTTCTATCAGTAAAGGTTTGATTTTTGTGTATCATTAATTCCATTCAGGTATTTTAAAGACTGTATCATATCTTCCCTGTCTCTCCTCTCCTCCAGCAAATCCATATTTAGGTCTTTCAAGTTCATCTCATAAGTCTTCTGGTGCAGACCCCACACCATTTTGGTTGCCTTTCTCTGGACCGCTTCCATCCTGTCTTTAACCTTTCCTAGGAACTGAACTCAGTACTCCATGTGAGGCCTCACCAAAAATCTGTACAGGGACATTATCACCTCCTTCCTCCTGCATGTTATGCCTCTGTCTATGCAGCCCACATCCCTCTGGCCTTAGCACATTGTTTCACTACCTTCAGATCACTGGACACTATCACCCCAAGGTCTCTCTCCTGGTCCATGCACATCAGTCTTTCATACCCTATAATGTTTGCTGCAGGACGCTGTCCTTTATTACCTGCAGATATTAACCCCTTCCTACCTTAGCAATACCATTACCTGCCATGAACATCCTCCTGCCCACTGTGGTCACTGTCACAAGCTGCCCTATGACCCCAACCTTGAGAACACGTGCCTCACCAGCACTAGGAACCGAATTTTTGCGGGCTCTGCCTCCACCGTTTGGACCTTCCTGCTTCCTTATATCAGGCTGGCCCCTGACACCTAAATCTTTCAGAAAACTATTAAACATGTGACTGTTTGAGGCAGTTTTTGGCACCAGCCATTAACATCTGCCTGTGATTTTCTGGACATATGACCATCTCTTTTCCCATTTCCCCCCTCCCCTGTGTAATTCATTCTGTATTGAGATGTGTTTCTTAGAATAGGAGGAGAAGAGTGGAGAAAGTAACTTCTGAGCTGCGCAAGGAAGAGATGTAGTGCTTGGGCCTTCCAAGATGTTTTGGCCTTTCCTGACGTGAGTATGTAGAAACAAAGAAACAGAGAAATGTGACGGCAGAAAGAGGCCATACAGCCTATCTACGCCAGCTTTACCCCTACCACTCCGTCAGAGATCCTCTGTGATTATCCCATGCTTTCTTGAATTCAAACACTGTTTTTGCCTCCACCACCTCCACAGAAGGATGTTCCATACATCCACCACCCTTTCCATAAGAAATATTTCCTTAGATTGCTCCTTAAGCAACCCCCTTTCACACTCGTCCCATGACCCCTCATTCTACAGCCTCATTTTCAGTGAAAGAAACCCGCTTCCTGTGCACAGAAACCTTGGTGTTATTTAAATATTTTTATCATATCTCCCCTATCCTGCCTTTCCTTCTAGGGCTCGGGTATCCAGCTCCGGTCTTCCATATGGTTTTCAGAATAACCCTAGTGAATATGCATGAGATAAATTTGCATGCAAACCCATCTCATGCATTTTCATTAGTGATATCTTGAAAACTCAACTAGTTTACAGCCCTCAAGGATTGGAGTTGGACAACCCTGCTCTAGATGTTTAGATCTTATTTTATTTATAATTTTCATTTTCTGAACAGATACACAGAATCTTGCAAATCCAGAAAGCTTCTAAAAATGAAGAAAGAAAAATAAGGAAAAATATATTCTTATAGCAATATTAAACAATTGTGGCATATATTACACAAGTTCTACATATTACAATCAGATGTGAAGCCCACTGGGGGGGGGGGGGGGAGCAAAACTCACCAGCCATTGGCAGAGCCCATCCCACCAGCACCAGCAAAAGAGAGAAAGGACCAAAGCTGCAGGTAGATCCCTTCCTGCTGGTAGCTAAAGGAAAAGAGGCCCAGGGGCCAATGCCACCAAAAAAGAGAGGTTCTGCCAATAGGTAAGTCTCAGGGGTGGAGATGGGACAAGACCAGGATTTCACTTATGGCCTTTAATACTCGTACACTGGCCCTAGCTATACTGACAGCATTTTACAGATTTGGAGATTATGGGGGTATGGGAGATCGGCCCACAAGGATTTGAAGATTTTTTTGGTACATAACCGGCTATATTTGAATAGACTTGGTTAATTAATTAATTGCTTGATTAATTCATTAATTTTATAACATTTATAGCCTGTTTACAGCAAACTAGTCATACTAAGCGGGTTACAACACAATAGGTACATAATTAAAACAATCTCAAAAAAGTTCATATAACTTAATAAAAACAGAAAACCACCAAAATCATCAGTACCATACTGTATATAAAGAGCACTTAGGACTTAAAAAAAAAAAAAAGATAAATGTAGGTCTACCCAAGGCTTCTGTAACTAGGAAGGCTTTCAACTGCTAGTGAAATAGTTTTAAATCATTAATTGCTCTCAATGCACTAAGCAATGAATTGCACAACATGGGCCCGACTATAGAAAAACTTCTAATTTCTTTAAATGGGTTTTCCTAATTGATGGAATTTCTAATAAGCCCATTTCTTGAGACTGCAATGTTCTGACAGTGGTACAATTTTCCAAAATCCCAGTCAATTAAGTGGGACCCTCCAATTTCACTAATTTCAAAATTAAACCCAGGTTTTTAAAACAAAAATGCTGTAGAGGAGGTAGCCATAGCCAATGCAGTTCCCGTAAAAGGGGACTAACATGATCCCAAGGTAGACCTCTCATAAGTAACTGGGTGGTTGGATTTTGTAAAATTTTTAAAGATTTAAATTATCTGGGTGCACATAACTGGATAACCTTAAACCTAACTAATTATATTCAAATCTATGCCTCTGATTTTGGTACTTTGAACTGTTATAATTTTATGTTTATAGTTATTTATATATATATATATATATATATATACATATATATATATACATATATATGTTATAATATGTAAATCAATACCCCCCTCCAGTGTATTGCTTCCCTGGTTTTGTTAAGGGCTACGCCCTAAAGTTAATTGTATTTATCTGTTCTTTGTAAGGGCTTCGCCCATAAAGTTCATGTTTTACTGTGAACCGATGCGATGTGCGAACGGACATCGGTATATAAGAGACATTAAATAAATAAAAATAAATAAATAAACCGGTTATGTTTTAAAAAATCAGGAAAATGTAACCTTGATAAATTAGTCAAATATATTCAGAGGGAAACTTGCCCCACTAAATATCCGTGATGTTATCCGGCTAACTATATAACTTGCCCATTTGCTGACTTACTGAATATGGATCTCAATGTGTTTTACTTCTTCCTGATGCTTGGAGCCGCCATCTAGTCAGATTTCTGAATGTTCATACTTCTTTTTTTTTTTTTTTTAATTTGGATTTATTACCCACCTTTTTCAATAAGGAATTCATCCAAAGCAGGGTACAAAATATTAGTGGCAATAGCTTAACAATTCTAATCTAAAGGAGGTGGACACTAAGGGCTAAACTTGGAATAGATCAAGAATAGGATTAAACATGAAAAAATATGTGGCATCTCAGCAAAACAATACATTGTATCAGCATATTCCCGGCACTCATATATGGCGCCAGGCAGTTTTATAGCAGTCAGTTTTAAGTATAGTGCATGCAGCAGTAGGAAGCAGGTTTCACCTGCTTTCCAGGGTGGAGGTGCATGGGTTTAGCATTAATATTTTTTTGGCAGAAGAGCCAGGCTTTTACAGGGAGTAGTCTTATGTTTGGTGCAGCTCTTCCGGGAAAGAGTTGCATAGGGCACGTGCTACTCCTGGGAAAGTTTGTCGATGGGTACACATTCTTTTGTTGACGCAGTTGTTATGGAGGTAACAAGTGAGGATGCTGGAGGTCTAACATAGTAATGACGGCAGAAAAGGACCAAATGGTCCATCTAGTCTGCCCAGCAAGCTTCTTATGGTAGTGTCTGCTGCACCATGCAGGTTACCCCTGTGTTTCTCTTAAGGGTAGCAACTGCTGCTCCATGCAGTTATCCCCAAGCCATATGATAACCCATAAAAAATGTACTGCTAGCAATATTTTTTACTGGATGATGAGTCTTCTTGAAAATTCAGACAGTGCTGCTTGATGTATATGAATCCATTAGACTATCAGTAAAAATAGTAAACTTTTGTATATAAATCCATTAGACTATCGGTAGACTTCCTTTTGCCTCCCCAGTTAATCCAGTTATGTTCTAGCTAGTTACCCCTATCCTGTTTTCTACTTTAATCTCAAATTAAATCTGACTCCCACTTCCAAGTTATTTTTTCCCCTGTTCATTGTACCTTTTGCCTCTGTTTCTGTGTTTATCCTATCCGAGTTCCTTGTAAACAGATGTGATATTTTAAATGAATGTCGGTATAGAAAAGTTTTAAATAAATAAATGTGCTTTGCTTATGGACTGAGCGGTAGAAGCAGTCCTATGCTTTTTCCCTTATGTCTGGATATCTGTCCCCCAAACCATAAAAGTCAGGGTAAGTGTTGGTTGTTGTATGAATCCAATTCCTCATCCCCTCCCACCACCACCACCATCAAAGCGGAGAGCAATGTTGCAGTTGCATCAAAAGCATCAAGGCTTATTGGTTAAGGGTAGTATCTCATACTTTCTGTTAAGGGTAGTAACTGCTTCTCCATAAAGATTATCCCCATGCTTATCAGTTCTCCAGACCATAAAAGTCGAGGCTTTCATTGGTTAGTGTCAAAATCCAATTCCCCTTCTCTCCCTGCCATTGAAACTGAGAGCAATTTTGCAGTTGCATCAAAACGATCAAGGTTTACTGGTTAAGGGTACTAACCGCTGCACCAGCAAATTACCCTCAATCACCCTTTTTATTCATTTTCATCCTCTAGCCTTTAGGGATTCCACAGTGTTTATCCCATGCTTTTTTGGATTCTTTGACTGTTTTCATCTTCATCACTTCCTCTGGAAGGGCATTCCAGGCATCCACCACCCTCTCTGTGAAAAAATATTTTCTGACGATGATTCTGAGGCATCCCCCATGGTAAATGTTTTTCAGTTTTTAAGGAAACTCTCCAATCTTGATCCTGAAAACACCTACTACTATCGCTGACAGCCCTTCAGCTGAGGACTTTGTGGAATTCTGGATAAAACTGAAACTCCTTCTCCCACATTCTCACCAGGTCCAAATGACCCATCTTCTACCAGTCTTCTTTCAACCAAAACTACAACTCCCATGACAGCTGACAAATCAGTTCAAATTTGTTCTGTGGCTGAATTCTGTGCTGAATTCTATGTTGAATTCTGTGGCTGAATTCAGAACAGTCTCCCCTGAAGAGATTGAAAAAATCATCCAGAGGATAGCCGATCCACCCGCCCTTTAGATCTGATACCTTAAATACATCTGTGACATAAGACCTGATTTAACTCCCTGGCTAACTACCATAGTATCATCACAAAAAGGGAAACAATGTAAGTGCTTGGAAGAGTTGCCCACTCTTAATTATGGAATTATCGTGTTGGGTTTTTTTTATTTTAAAGTTACTGTATTTTACATTTCAATTTCAATTTATTTTATTTTTTTTATTTATATCAGAATGAACCGCATCAGCAAGCTAGGCAGCATATCTCTTGTGGCTATGGAGATCGCTTGGTCTTTTCAATCATTTGCGGTAAATTCTATGTGCGGTGCATCTTTAGATGAAACTTCTCAAATTTGCAGTGATATAAACCAGAACAAATTAAATAGGCTCGCTGTATAGACATGCTTTTAAAAACACGAGTGACAGATGTTCAGTTCAAGACACGTTGAAATTCCAAGATCTCCCGCAGAAATGAAATAGGCTCAACCATGGCCCGAAGTTTCGCTAACAAGCTTCTTCAGCAGCCAAACTTATCGAAATTCAATTTTGTGTCAGAAGACAAACAATGTCTATGATAAATCCGACTCTCACAAGAAACAGGGACAATAAGTCTCCAGAGCCTGTGGTCAAAATCTTCTAATGCATTTTCAGGTTCTGTCAACTGTTGAACCTTACATATAAGAGAAACACATATTAGAAACATGAGATAATACTTAGCTTTTCTTGGTGAGCATAGTTGTTGAATCCTTACTTGGGACCAAAAGGTCTCCCACTTGATTTCAAAACAAACAGAGACCAATGTGTAAAACAACCTCTGTTTAAATCAGGCGGACTGTTAAATCACGCAAACCAATGGGGACGATCCATTGTCAAGGATGATGTCATCCCGTGATGATTCCAAAATCATTAAAGAAACACCTGGAGATCCAAGCTGACATTCAAGCCGTGAGGCTGTACGGTGTTTAACTGGTGTATCCATCGTTGTTCAGACTGAAGTAATAAATGATTTTGATCACCCTCGCGAAAAATCATTGCAATGACTTACTGATGGGGCATTAATGCAGTTATTGGTAAGACAGGAGCGATGTTCAATCAATCTGATTTTTAACAAACATTTAGTTTTCCCCATATACAATTTCTCACAGGGGCATTTAATGATATATATCACCCCAGATGACATGCAGGTCGTAGAAGCTTGTAGGTGAATCGTTACATTTACTGATGGAAAGAAGAGTGAGGAAACATTAATCATAACTTGGCAAACCGAGCAATTACCCATATGCTTTATATGATCCATTCTCAGTGGAAAAAATTCTCGGGGTAGAATCTGTGAACACAAGTTGAAGTTTAAGATTTGCACCACGGGTGTAAGTGCAAAGAGGCAATTGAGAGAACTCGTCATGTGATTGTAAAATATACCAGTTTTGAGAAATGAGAGTTTTCACTTTAGAAGCCATCGATGAGAACGGTATTACAAACGTCAAAATGTCCTTGTCATCTTCCTTGTCCAAGCGAGGTAAAAAAAGCCAATCTCAATGTGTATGTTTAGCATGCGTGTAAGCCTGTTTAACACAGCGGGCTGGATAACCACGGTCGAGAAATCTATCAGATAAATCTCTGGAATTATATTTGAACTCATTTAAAGTAGTGCACAACCTCCAAATTCTAAAAAATTGACTTGGAAGGTTTTCTTTAAGGTGTCTAGGGTGAGCACTCGTGAAGTGAAGCAGAGTGTTACTGCTTACAGATTTCCTATGTAAGGTGGTCGTGAAACCATCTGACACTTTTGTCACAAGAATATCCAAAAATGTTATCCGATGTGACTAGAAATTGGCTGTGAATCTCAAATTAGTATTGCGTGAATTTAACCACCCAATAAAAGAGTCAAAATTTTCTTGACTGCCCTGCCATAAAATAAATATAGCGTCAATATAATCATGCCATGACTTGATGTATGTAGAAAAGGGATGTGGACGCTCAATCCAGATTTTTTAAAAATGGCCCATATATAGGTTCGCTAAATCAGGGGCCATGGTGGCCCCCATGGCAGTGCCACATACTTGTTGGAAAAAGCGTTGTTCTAAAGTGAAATAATTCTACCATCTGAAATTAAAAAAGCCATAATCAAACCCATTCTGATCTTAAAATATTTGACCACTATTTCCACTCTCCAGCCTTCTATTTCCCTCTAAACTAATGGAAAAAATGGTTTACATCCAATTCCTTGACTTCCTGGAAAAAAGGCAACATCCTGCATCCTCATCTATCTGGGTTCAGGAAAGGTCACGGAACAGAATCTGTGCTTTTAGCTATAACTAAAAGCATCCACATGAATGCTAACCAAGACGTCAATTCCCTACTAGTTATGCTAGATCGCTCCATCACCTTTGATACTGTCAATCACCAACTCCATCGGCACTGATGGCATATTCCTTAAATGATTCAGATCTTTTCTAGATAACATGACTCAATTTGTATCATGGGCTAACAAATCATCCTCACCCAAAGCCCTCACCTGTGGCATACCCCAAGGATCAATACTATTGTCAATCCTTTTCAACATTTACAATTGTCCAGTCTGTGACCTCATCTCGTACTTCAACATTGATTGCCACCATTTTGCTGATGACATTCAACTCTGCATCAAACTAGGATCAAACCAAACCTTAGTCATCACAAATCTTAATCACTGTCTCCCAACAGTAGCCCAAAGGCTCCACAACCACAAACTCAAACTTTCCAGTCAGAATTCCTCTGACAAAGCAGACAAGATCACCCTCTACTATTTCTGCCTTCTCTATCAGGCACTCCCCCAACAATCAAAAGAATCAGTCCGAAGTCTGGTGTCCAACTCAATGCACCCTCACAAATGAAATCCATATCACAAAGGTGGTAAGGACCTGCCTTTATGTACCTGTGCCAGATTCACCATCTCTGCAATTTTTTCGACCTGGCCACTGTGATACACATTCTAATCAGTAGCCGGACTGACTATTTTAATGCTCTGCTTCACCAAATCTCACAACATAATCTCAAACACCTCCAACTGCTACAAAGTACAGATGCTAGAATTTTGGTAGGAGCCAAGGCAACTGACCACTTAAAACCTAACTTAAGGCAATTGTACTGGCTTCCAGTCAAAGACAGGATTACATTTCAAAACTCTTTGCTTTGTTTTCAAGTATGTAAACAATATTGTACCCTGATTATCTCTCCCAGCTTCTGTTCCCTTATATCCCCAATAGAGATCTTCATTCATCCCAAATGGCCCTTTCTTTCCTCTCCTACTAGTTTCTGACCTGCATTAGACTTTGGGCATTCAGTTGCTTTGCAGGCAAACTATAGAACAAGATAGCTCAATCCTTATGCCAAGATACTTGCTATCTCACCTTTAGGAAGAGAGCCAAAGCTGTTATTCAGCCAGGCTTTCCCCCTAAAATTCATTGATAATTGTGAAAACTATGATAAGGTTAGCAAAGAAAAACTCCTTTATCCATCATGGAACTTGGTCATGAGATCTTATCATATTCACAGCCAGACATTACCCAAAGACTCTTTCTTTCATTGCACTAAGTTGAGGCCCCCTTTCCCCCCTCTATGACCTCAAATGGCCAATTAAAGCTTCTTATACCTCCAATCATATCCCTATATGCCTTCCTTTGTTCTTTATGTTGATTGTATACTGTGCACTGTAGTAATAGGAATTTAAGTCTAATTCTGATTTGTAATTCACCTTAAGACTAACTTAGAAAAGTGTAGAATATCAAATGTTTGCAAATAAATACATTACTGTTGCTGGGTCTTGGTCCATTGGTAGTACAAGCTGGATATCATCCACATAGATGTAGGGTTTTATATCAAGGGTAATAATGGTCCTCGGTAGATGTTGAAAACTACAGGTGATAGCATGGAGCCCTATGGGACCCAAAGCTCAAGGCTCAGAGTGCCAACAAGTTGGTTGAGTATCTTCTAAGAGGTCAAATCTTCCACTCACAACATAGTTGAGAGTGGAAGATACAGTTTTAATGCCACATAAAATATTTTATAAACAAATGTAATTAATAACAATAATAATGCATAGTGAGGACAAATATTCAAAGCCATTTAGATGGATAACTCACAAGTTATCCAAGTTAGCCATCTAACTCCAAGTTAGCCATTTAAATGTTTAGTTTTGAATATTGACCTCTGTGTATTTAGTGTATTTATACTACACCCTTTGGCAGAATGTATCCAAGCTGAAAAAAATTCCAGCTAATGGCAGCAATTTTCAATAGCCTATGTTATTTGCAAAGTACATGGACACTTTGAGGCTGTGTACATTGTAGTCAGTTTTCAAAGGGAAGCAACATATGTTGTTTCCCCTTGAAAATTAGCAAGTGCAAAACCCGTGCCCTTAAAGCTGCCCCATGTATATCATTCTGCACCTGTTATTTGTGTGGGCGACCGAGAGGGAGTTACAATAGGACATGTACATTTGACAAAATGTCAAGTGTTAATGCTATTTTACACTCCTGACCTATGCACGCCCCAGTAAGGGCTCTTTTTCACCTGGCTAAGAGTATGCATGCTGTGAAAGTCGGCAAGTATTTTCAGCCAGGCAGAAGAAAACAATTTCTAGCAAAGCCATCTTACTCGGGTCAATGACTTTGAAAACTGTCCTCAACATAGGCCGCTACGTTTCAGGTTTCATACAGATTGGGTGCCGTTTAAGGCTGAGAGCAAACAATATGCAGTAAGGATTTCCAACTCTAACCTGTTGAAAACAAACTTTTTAAAGGGAAGCAGACCAGGATCCTTTGAAAGCATCCTTTCAAGGGCTAACTTTAATTTCTTGTTGAATAGCTTTCCAGGAAGCCTTTTTCAAAGTGCAAGCTCTTTTGTTGTGTTGCTGTTAAAGTTTTTTTAAGCACAAGGTTCTAAAAGTCTCAGTTGTCATGAGCTGCAACATCTTAAAAGAACTTATAAAGTGGTGTGTTCTGGCATAAGGATAAAAAGTTGATAAACACACTAGCACACAGAGGGGACTAAAAATTGCAACACAAGTCAATTTGTTTTCTTTTATTCCAACATTTCATGTACATATTGAGACCAGAATGAATCTGATATATAAGAAACTGATATTCATGTTTACTCTGGCACATTTTTCTTGGGATTGTAAACACTTCAAAATTTCAATAAGTACTACGAAAAAGTGCAAGTCAAATGCCATACAGCAGTTTGCCAGACAGGTTTGAGCATTTTATTTAAAGATTCCTCCCATAGTGTTTAGGCACGTGCTATGACTGACCTGCTATACTAGATGCAGTCCTATAATATAGTAAAATATGGCGCTACAGTATGTGAAGCAGCTGCTAGTCTTGCTTGTGTAGATCACCAGCTCCACCTCTTGTCAGCAGGAAGATAGTGTTGCCATCATTATACTTATAAAAATCAAGTATTAGAATCAGCAACTGAGCCAATTTCTGTAAATATTAGGCCATTGTATGGAGGTAGAGTAGGACCTTCATTTTAATTTTAATTTATTTTTGGGGGGAATTTAAATTTTATAGAAAAAAAATCAGTGCAAAAATGATTTTTTCCACTGATTTTTCTCTTGTGTGTTATATAATAAAGAACATTTTTACACTTTTTTTTTTAAACCTATAATATTGAAATTACCAGAAAAAACTTGAAAAAAGCCCAGCTATAGATGAATAACATTGACATTCATACTGCAAATCACTCAAGCGATTCTGGGCTTCTCTATGAGCCCACAGGCTTTCCAAACTGCCACAGTTAATGAAGCCGGACTAGAGAGGAGCTAAGAAATTGAAATTCTGGGTTGCAGTCGTTAAACCCTGTACAGTTATCCCCTGGCAGCATTTTTGTTAGTCACATAAGAAAAGAAAAACCAGTCTTGATGAAGACTACATTTCCTAGCTGATGTGTTTGTAAGTTTGGAGATAAGGGATGCTTGGACCCCTTGGTTAGAATTTCTGTAGTACAGATGATGTACCATCAGCAGACCAAGGGAAGGTTCATTTTTCAAACAGCCTGCATAGGCTTAAGTCTGCAAGTATGTTTTACCCACAGACTTTACCTAGGATTTTCAAAGCAGACTATGCACACATATCCACTTTGAAAATGTGCAGGTGGTGTGTGGAAACTCACTAAAAGCTACACCTTTTCAAAATCAAAATGTGGCGACTCCCCTAGGTTTGGCTCTTTTCTTATGGGGTGAATGAATGTGCCAAACCGTGGGGTGGAGAGGAGACGCTGCCCTCATCATGTGCTGATTTGTTAAAGTATGGGTGAAATAATTACCATGTACTATATTTACCAAGAAATGACCACTGGATGACATTTTAAAGAAAGGTCATGATGTAAATTTGTGTTAAGGTGCTTTTGAAAGAAAGATGTGTATGTTCCCTTAATAGTTTACGACTATTTGATTGGTGGACTCTAGAGAATGGACAGTTTAGTGGGGATAGGTTTTGGTGGGTTTTTTGCCCTTTCTTCCCTTGCCTTCTCCATGTAGGGACCTCCAGCTATATAATCATCTGGAGTACCCAGCCTGAGGGCTGGGAGGCCTAGCAACCCTCTGAGGGAAGAGGAAATCCTGCAGGGGCTCTCCTCCTCAAGGGAAGAGGCCCCAGGCCAAGATGTGGTGAGCAAAGTCCATCCCTCGTCCTGGTTGGACCAGAGCAGAGAAATACTGGAGGGGCAAGGAGTGGATTCTCCCCCCCCCGAGAGAAACTACCAACAAGAGAAGTCCAAGAGTGGAGTGAGTTAACCAATTGGGGAAGAATCTGACCTAGAAAAGATGGAAAGGCTTTGGCAAGCTCCCTCAGAGGAGCTTGCCAAAGTATTGAGGTGGAGAGGCCAGTGGGCCGGAGTGTGGAGTGGTGTTCTCCTCCTCCCGAGAAAACTACCCAAAAGAAGGATGCTCAAAGAGGGGAAGAAACCATGTTCATGAGTGAGGTGAGTCATACGAAGTATTGCCCCAAGATGTTCTTTCTTGTGCTGTGTCTTGATGAAGCCAGCACAGAAAGATAGTATTGTGACGAGTCAGTAAAGAGGTCCATGACCATCTTGTGGGGTGTGAACAGTGCCCTGGGAAAAAACTTGATGGTGTATTGTAATGCCATGGAATTTTGTGATTGTGTATTTGGTGCACATTGGATGATAATTTTGATATGGATATCTTTGAATAGCTCCCATAAGGCTGAGAGAGAGAAAAGACAGTGGAGTTGAAGAACCAAGCTGACTTCTCTGGTCAGCATTAGTAGAAATGCTCACTGTTATGAGAGCCCATGATCTTTCTGACTTGTGCAGTATTTCATCTTGTAAGAGACCTCATCCACACATACAGTTGTCATTGCTGGCTGGATATTCCAGAAAATTAAAGTTACATTTGTTTTAGAAGATGATACAGTGTGCCAGTGTCCATTCTTCAGGCAGCTGATTTTTATGGATGAGTCAGGGATCATGGAGGAGATTGAGGGGATATCCTCCCTGTCCATATAGTAAAAGAGCAGAGTAGAGTTGTGGTTAAAGCATGTTGTACTGTTCAGGTCAACTTCACCGTCTGCATGACCAGATTTGAGGGAACCCACTCAAAAGATGGACAGGGATGACTCTTAAGCAGTAGAGAATTCCTGCCATTGCATCAAAGCCAGAGATTGGTGTTCCTGTTGGTAAGAGAATGTCATGGTGTGCAGCCACCCACACCAACCACTGTGAATGGCCTGTAGAAACAATGCCCCGCACTGGTTGCAGGTGTTGGTAGTACATAGGGATGTCCGTAATGGATTTATCTGGCCATGTGAAGTGGAGCTCAAACATTTGGCTGTCATCTTCCTGTGTATCACTTGCCAGCTGGAGTCTTAATGGTTGCTCTGCACTTCCCATCGAAGGAAGATCCAGAAATAGGGATATGCAAGGGTATAAAAACATGTGGGGGGGGTTTTGGTTATTTTTTGGGAGGTCTTTTTTCTCCAAGAATTTTTGATTGTGGAATGTTTGATATATATTTTGGGTTGTTTTTTTTTTAAACAAATCAAACTTTAAAAACAAAAACAAGCAAACAAAAAGAAAACGTGGCCTCCCAATCCCACCATCCATCCCTTCTACCTGGAAAAATGCTGGGGCCAGGATCCCTCCCAGTCCCCCCCTCACTTACCCAGTCTTGTGATGATCTGCTGACTTGGAGACCTGGTCCTGACGCTTCTGCCTAGGCCTGATGCCAGAGCCTAAACCGGATGCCAGGCCTCGTCCTTGGCTGGAGCCTGGGCTCAATGCCAGGGCCCAGTCTCGATGCCGCAGACTGGCTCAAAGGCCAGGTCCCAACACCAGAGCCTTGGCCCAGACCCATTGCTGGGGCCCTGGATGCTGGGTTTTGATGCCTGAGCCTGGACCTAGGCCAGGTCTGAGCCCAGGCCCAATGCTGCTGCCTGGCCTGGAGGCCGGGTCCTGACTCTGGGGCCTCAGCCCACACCCAGGCCCGATTCTGGGGCCTCAGCTCACACCCAGGCCCAAACATGCAGCCCAACCCAGACCCAGGCCCAATGCCGCAGCCCAGCCTGGAGGCCAAGTTCCAATGCTGGGCCTCAGACCTGACTCAGGTCTGAGGCCAGGTCCCAATGCCTGTTCATAAACCTGATGCTGCTGCCCAGCCCGAAGACCAGGTCCTGAAGCCAGGGCCTCAACCCAGACCCAGGCCCAACTCTAGGCATGACCCAGACTTGAATCCATACAGCAAAATGGTGCCCTCAGCTGAGAAAGATGAGCTAAATTTAATTTACTCTGGTGTGACCCCAGCGGACGGCATCATTAGAAGAAAGAAAAAAGAAGAGAAAGGACCTAAGAAGAGTACCTCTGAGGCCTGGGATCTGGGCCTGAACCTAGGCCAAGGGCCAGGCCCTGTGTCGGGCCTGGCATCGGGACCCAGCTGAGATGCACTCTGGATACCTGACAGATCAGGTAAATAATTTTTCAGGGGGTTCTGTGCCTTTGCTGGGGTCTTGGCAGGGGAGTGGTTTTTCACGTGGAGTTTCACGAAATGAATTCAGGGACCTCCCCGAATTAAACAAACCTTATTCATTTAATTTGTTTAAACTTCTGGTTGGGCCTATGCCTATGCCTAGGCCTAAGCAAGGCGCTGGAGTAATGTTCAGGCATAGACCACAGCCCCTGCTTTGTGCCTTGGCCTATGCCCTAAGCAAGGCCCCAGCTTCAGGCCTGGACCAAGGCCCAACCAGATGTTCAAACAAATTAAACGAATAAGGTTTGTTTAATTCGTGGAGGCCCCTGAATTCATTTCGTGAAACTAATTGCCCCTTGTTTGTTGCATTTTGTATAATTGTTTAAAATGAATGCACATCCCTATCCAGAAGTGCTAGCTGGTTTTTTCATCCTCTGTGGCAAGACCCTTAATAGCAGGCTCCTTTGTGCCCATTGGCTGATGATCACCTGGGAAAATAACAAAAGACATAACAGAGCTGAATAATGTTACATCCTTCGGACCACTCTCAGCCAGAGCTCTTTACCCCGGGAGACACATTCTCCACCATTCTCACCTGCTCCTTCTGCAATAGCTGTATTAATGCCGCCAGTATGGATACCAGCAAAGTAGTCTCAGTGAAGAATACCCTGATTCAGCTCCTCCACTGGTGTCACCTGCACTTCATATGGTGGGCCTCTCTGCTGGGCAAGCTTGGTCTTGTCAGCTGCCCTGGTGTTCTGTCACTGATGCTTCAGCTGGTCTAGTCTTCACTGACAGGCTGCTGACATCCTTGGTGATGATCTCCCAGATTTGTTGTATTATTCTTTGAGGATGTCTTTCTGCCTAAAAAGTGCATTGTGCTTCCATGCTCTGACCCCTCCCATCCATTTTCTTTTCTTCTCTTCTAACTGTCCCCTCCAGCTCATTCATGCCACTCTCTTCTCACCCCAACACTCCTCCCTAACTATACTCCATTGACTTATTTACCACACTTTCCTATCCTTTCTGTCACCACTCCCCTGCCTGTCATGCTCATCTGCCCCCCACACACATGCGCACCCCCTATGACACGCTCCATTCTTTCCACAGCCATGGACACCCACTCCGCTCTTTCAGGAACTTGAACACAAAAGTGGACAAAAAAGGCAATCTCAGACCAACAATCAAATGCACTCTAAAGATTCACTCAAGAACACAGACAAAGACTAAAGTATGGGAAACATAGTAACATAGTAATGATGACAGAAAATGACCAGATGGCCAATTTGCCCTGCAAGCTTCTTATAGTAGTATCTGCCAATCCATGCAGGATAGCCCAATGTTTCTTTCAAGGGTAGTAACTGCTGCTCTGTGCAGTTACCCCCAGCCTTATTTTAAGGGTAATAATAATATTTACAATCAATCAAAACCAAGTAACGGTTCAAACCCATAAATTACTGCTATACGCAACATTTTTACTGGATGAGGAGCCTTCTTGATAATTCAGACAATGATGCTTGACGTTCTTTGCTTTAGGACTTGGCTATAGAAGCCGTCCTGTGCTTTTGCCCCTTATGTCTACGTGTCAGTACCCCAGACCATAAAACTCAGGGCCCATGTTGATTGATATCTGTATCCAGTTCATCCGCCACCACCCACCACCACCATGAACGTGGGGAGCGATCTTGCAGTTGCAAACAAGCAGCACAGAAGATACCACTCAGCAATCACAACTGAACAACCACCAACTCCAAGAAAACCTCCAGCACCGAGTCCAGAGCTCGCCTAACACCAACACTGACAAAATGACCCTGGAAGAGGCTGCCTTTAATTTCCCTGCAAGTAGGAGTGGCCAAGAAAAGAAATGGACGTCTGTGCACCACCAATCACACCACAGGTCAGTCTAGGTCACTTCTATCAATCAATAGGGAACACTGCAGCATTTGTCAAACTAGTGCTGTTTTTACAGCCGGTTTTAGCACAGTTTTCTGCATGTTAGTTTTCATGCTGATTTTGACACACTTTTTGTGTTTACCACGGATTCTTAACATCAGTTTCATTTGCATACCATTTGTTTATAGTGTGGAGCAGGGCCACGTTTTTTTAACGTGTGTGGTATTAAAAATCAGCGTGAAAATGTTGCGCTGGTTTTATTATAGTGACTCACCCAGGATGTGGATTATTGCAATAACAGCTTAACCCAGATCATCCTGTGAGTTTGCATATTCTTCTTTTGCTTGTTATTGCAAAAAATGTGTGAGTCTCACAACAGATGAAATGACCCTTATAATGAATGCAAGCAGGTTACAAATGATTTCACCACAGGAATTAAATTATAGTCATGTGGAATGTTTTTATAATAATGACCATAAAAAAAAGCTGCAACCTTTTAAGCAAACCTCTAAGGGGTTCTTGTCAATCAAAACATATGGAGGCATTGAATTGCGATACAGTATTCTGGCATGAGTAAAGTCTTCCATCTTCCTCTCAAAACCTTTAGGACATATTCTTTGTAATTACCAGCAACTTAATTAAGATAGCAACTGCTTCATGAACAAGCCTCTCTCACTTATGATGGCATAAATGGTCAAAGTCAATAGCATCATACTTTGTTTTTCTGCTTCAAGATCTATGCAGTGAAGCAAACAAAATGATAATTTGACGAATAAATGTCATAAGACGTGCCACGCTGGGACAAACCAAGGTCCATCAAGCTCAGCAGTCAATGACCTTTCTTTATTTGGAAAACTGACCATTTAGTCCTACCCACCTTTTCCTTTCATTTAACTAGTTGCTAATTCACGATGGGACACTGCCTCCTATTCCATGACTTTTTAATTTCCTGAGGAGTCTCTCTCATGGGGGACTTTATCAAATGCCTTCTGAAAATTGAAATATACTATAACCACTGGTTCTCCTTGATCTACGTTTTTATTTACACCTTCAAAAAAAAAAAAAATCCAACAGAGTACCCTTTTCTTAAAACCATGTCTGTCGCCCTGACCAGTAATTTTGGGGTCATGTTCAGTAGGCCAGTTAGTAGACAAGTTATTTGGCTAAAGTTAGCCAGACAACTTGTCCTGTAAATTCAGCAGGATAAATGTCCCACTGAATATTACTTGACTAAATATATCCGGTAACTTGTAGCTAGATAACTAAAAACTAATATACCAGTGGTTCTCAACCTTTTTTCTGTCGGGATACACCTACAGATGGTTCTCACATGCGTGGCACACTGAACACATGACCATCATAGGGCTAAATGTAAAAGTACAGTTTGCATCCACAGGAACCCCCCTGACCCACAATTATGGATGTAAAGTAGAATTGACATTCCCCGTACAACTCACCTTACAAAAAATATATTCTGGTTCTAGTTTCATCTCAGTAACAGCAACACAAACTCCAACTACCAGGCTCAATAGCCCTACTTATGAAAAGACAGCAGTTTATCACTAATGCATGTCCTCTTGAGAAAACACAACAAATAAGACCGATACAAACACTTACATGCTAGTAAAATATCTCACCTCAGTAACACACACAGAACCGATCTAACATACTCCCAGGATCTGCAGTAATGCACATAAACTAATCCGCACACAGTTACACCTGTATTATGGAATGCACTCAACCAGTAACAACCCTATCTGTGAAAAGGCAACACTACAAATATTAAATCAGGCTCTAAACACCAATACACCTCCTATTAGGGAAACAGAACTAGCAAGCAGCTATAGATCCCCACACAGAAATAATTGCAAAACTATACTAATAAGCAGAATAAATGTTTCAAAACAGCTATGAACAGAATAACATCCAACGATTAGATCTAAGGAAACTGGAAGAGTGGTCAAAGATATGGCAGCTGAGATTCAATGCCAAGAAGTGCAAAGTCATGCATATGGGGAGTGGAAATCCGAATGAACTGTATTCGATGGGGGGGGAAAGGCTGATGTGCACGGAGCAGGAGAGGGACCTTGGGGTGATGGTGTCTAATGATCTGAAGTCGGCGAAACAATGCGACAAGGCGATAGCTAAAGCCAGAAGAATGCTGGGCTGCATAGAGAGAGGAATATCGAGTAAGAAAAGGGAAGTGATTATTCCCTTGTACAGG
Source organism: Rhinatrema bivittatum (assembly GCF_901001135.1). Lineage (NCBI taxonomy): Eukaryota > Metazoa > Chordata > Amphibia > Gymnophiona > Rhinatrematidae > Rhinatrema > Rhinatrema bivittatum. The sequence goes on along the minus strand of NC_042618.1, from coordinate 188,794,052 downwards.
TCCTTGGTGAGGCCTCACCTGGAGTACTGTGTTCAGTTCTGGAGACCGTACCTTCAAAAAGACAAAGACAAGATGGAGGCGGTACAGAGAAGGGCGACCAGGAAGGTGGAGGATCTTCATCGGATGACGTACGAGGAGAGATTGAAGAATCTAAATTTATACACCCTGGAGGAAAGGAGGAGCAGAGGTGATATGATACAGACTTTCAGATACTTGAAAGGTGTTAATGATCAAAAGACAACAACAAACCTTTTCCGAAGGAAAAAAATCAGCAGAACCAGGGGTCACGATTTGAAGCTCCAGGGAGGAAGATTCAGAACCAATGTCAGGAAGTATTTCTTCATGGAGAGGGTGGTGGATGCCTGGAATGCCCTTCCGGAGGATGTGGTGAAGACCAGAACTGTGAAGGACTTCAAAGGGGCGTGGGATAAACACTGTGGATCCATAAAGTCAAGAGGCTGCCAATGAAGAGTGGGTGACTCGCCAGAATGATGGCTACTGCCTGGAGTCAATACCCTTATTAAATAAACATACACATGCTTACTGTGACTCCAACATCGCTCTAAGCTTCAACAGCAAGAGGAAATGTGGAAAAAAGGATTCGCACTCACAAAGAGGGGAGTAGCTGGCTTGTTACGGCGGTTACTACCCCAAATCAAATAAGCCTGATACTTCACTTTCAATGCATATACAGCAAAGTTCTCTGATTCAACGGCAGGGGAGAAGAAAAACTGATACTTCACACATCCAGCAGAGCTCTCTGCTTCAAACGGCAGGGAGAAGAAAAGAGGGTTCGCACTCACAAAGCGGGGAGTAGCTGGCTTGTTACGGCGGTTACTACCCAAAACCAAATGTGCCTGATACTTCACTTTCGATGCACATCCAGCATGGCTCTCTGCTTCAACGGCATGGGAGAAGACTTATACGTTACGCATATCCAGCATAGCTCCCTGCTTCAACGGCAGGGGAGAAGAAAAACAACCAATAAGGGCTAATAACATAGTCTGGGTAAAACAAATAAGCATGGGTGCAGCTTGCTTATTGCGGCGGCTACTACCCCTAACGAATCAAGCTAGATATTTCACTTGGATGCAGCTCCATCACTGCTCTCTACAGTAAAGGTGGGGGTGGAAGGGAAATAGAACCAAGAGCTAAGAGAAACAGATAAGTATGAGAGAAAATATGTGTGAAGCTTGCTGGGCAGACTAGATGGGCCATTTGGTCTTCTTCTGCCGTCATTTCTATGTTTCTATATGTTTCTATGTTTCATAAAAACTATTTAAAAATTCTCCAAACACCAATAAAATATTTCAAAAAAGCAGACACATCACATAATATTAAATAATTAAAATGCCAGTCAATCATAAAGATAAACTTTAAAAGTCACCTTTACTTACCCCCTCCAGCAGCTCTCCTACTCCTGTCCTCTTCCATGCAGGCTGTAGCACACATCAGAAGCAGCAGTAGTGGTTAAGCTCTATACTCATGGTCCTCTTCCTTAGGGCCCTTGACCAGTCTCTCTGTCTCTCACACACACTCACCATACCAGTCACACCCCCATGACCAGTTTCTGTCTCTCACACACCAATCATCTCCCAACCAGTCTTTGACAAACATACCAGTCACCTTCCTGAACAGTTTCTCTCATGCCATTCACACACACAGGCTTCCCACTCCCGTGTTCTATCTTACATATATGGTCTTCTCATTCCCATTCTATGTCTCACACACACCCAGGTTTCTCACTCCCATGCTCACTCTCTCCACAAGCATAAGCTTCTCATTCACATAATCACTTTCTCTCTCTTACACACACACACACCAGTCTCTCTCTCATTCCCATGCTGCTCTCTCCACATGCACAGGCTTCCCTTAATCACTTTCTTTCATATTCACACACCCCAGTCTCTCTCTCTCACACACCATCACCTTACCAACCAGTCTCTCTCTCATGCATGCACACACAGACATCCCACTCCCGTGCTCTCTCTCACATATACAGGATTCTCAGACCCATGCTTTCTTTCACACACACCCCCACAACACCAGGCTTCTTACTCCCATGCTTTCTCACATACCCAGATTTCTCACTTCCATGCTTTTTCTCTCTCACACACACATCAGTCACCTCCCTGACCAATCTCTCACTTTCTCACACACAATCCAGTCATCTCCCTGACCAGTCATTTTTATTGTCTCTCACATATACACACATCACCTCTCTGACCAGTTTCTCTCAATCACACACATGTTCTCTCTCACACACTTACACACATGCTTTCAGTCAAATACATGCTCTCATTTACACACATGCTCTCAATCACACACATTCTCTCACTTACAGGCTGGCTGTCTTCTCTCTCTCTCTCTCTCACTTCCTCCCTCCCCCCCCGAGCACAAATGGTAGCTGCAGCAGCCTCCTCTAGCCCCTGCAGGCCAAGAAAGAAGAATCCCATCGGCCACGGGAGGCTTATACTGCTGTCTCCTTTGCTGATTGCCGGTTGCTTCGATTGGTCTGGGCCACGCTACTGCTCGGGGGCTGATAATGCTGCTGCTGCCGCCGCTGCTACTTTTCCACGCGGCACGGCTCTTTCTCCTTCCCGTGCACCGCACTGTGTATCACTTCCTGTTCCAGGTCACGGGGGGGGGGGGGGGGAAGAGGGGCAGGCGCGGGAAGAAGAAAAGTCCAGCCACAGGTGCCACAGCTTCCTCTAACAATGCTGCCATTCCCATTGGGCTGGAACTTGCTGTTAGCCCGGCGGCAACGGCAGCAGGGAAGGAAGAGCAGCGGGAGAGACCGGGAGCACGCGACACACCTGCCGGTGCACACTGGTTGAGAATAGGATCAATTTAGTTGATCCTGTTACATTATTATGTACTATGTACTGTTTTATCTATTTTATTGTATTTTATGTTGCTTTGTTACTCACCCAGCATGATTATATTGTTATAAGTGGGCTATAAGAATTTTAAATAAATAATCATAAATAAAATATTGGTTCTGCAGAGGAGGGGAAGGGAAGGAAGGTCCAGGGGGAGGGAATGATTTTCACAATCTTTATGACAACGGAGAAGGAATGGTGTTGGGGGCAGGCCCCAATCTTTAGACTGCAAGGTTTAAACTAATGTTGGATGAGTTTTGAGGGGGGCAATCTATTGCATTAGATTGGGGAAGGGAGAGAATAGGGCCACGGGCCCATTTATTTCCTTTTTTTTTAACATTCTGACACGATATTTACCCGGTTATCTTTTGAAGAAATCCGGATAAGTAGTAAGTTATCCAGCTACAAAATGCCAGATAACTAAAAACCCTAAATAGCTATATTGAAAAAGTCTATTACAGCGCTTCTCAACCGGTGTGTCGCATGCTCCCGGTCTCCCCCGCTGCTCTTCCTTCCCTGCTGCCATTGCCGCCGGGCCAGCAGCACGTTCAAGCCCAATGGGAATGGCAGCATTGTTTGAGGAAGCTGTGGCACCTGCGGCTGGCTTTTTCTTCTTCCCGCTTCTGCCCCCCCCCCCACCCGTGACCCGGAACAGGAAGTGATACACAGTGCAGTGTGCGGGAAGGAGAAAGAGCCGTGCCGCGTGGAAAAGTAGCAGCGGCGGCAGCAGCAGTATCGGCCCCCGAGCAGTAGCGTGGCCCGGAGCAATCGAAGCAGCCGGCAATCGACAAAGGAGACAGCAGTATAAGCCTCCCGCGGCCGATGGGATTCTTCTTTCTTGGCCTGCAGGGGCTGGAGGAGGCTGCTGCTGCTACCATTTGTGCTCGGGGAGGAGGGAGGAAGTGAGTGAGAGAGAGAGAAGGCAGCCAGCCTGTAAGTGAGAGAATGTGTGTGTGTGAGAGCATGTGTGTAAATGAGAGCATGTATTTGACTGAAAGCATGTGTGTAAGTGTGTGAGAGAGAACATGTGTGTGATTGAGAGAAACTGGTCAGAGAGGTGATGTGTGTATATGTGAGAGACAATAAAAGTGACTGGTCAGGGAGATGACTGGAGTGTGAGTGAGAGAGTGAGAGATTGGTCAGGGAGGTGACTGATGTGTGTGTGAGAAAGAGAAAAAGCATGGAAGTGAGAAATCTGGGTATGTGAGAAAGCATGGGCGTAAGAAGCCTGGTGTTGTGGGGGTGTGTGTGAAAGAAAGCATGGGACTGAGAAGCCTGTATATGTGAGAGCATGGGAGTGGGAAGCCTGGTGTTGTGGGGGTGTGTGTGAAAGAAAGCATAGGACTGAGAAGCCTGTATATGTGAGAGAGAGCATGGGAGTGGGAAGCCTGTGTGTGCATGCATGAGAGAGAGACTGGTTGGTAAGGTGATGGTGTGTGAGAGAGAGACTGGGGTGTGTGTATGTGAAAGAAAGTGATTAAGGGAAGCCTGTGCATGTGGAGAGAGCGAGCATGGGAATGAGAGAGAGACTGGTGCTTGTGTGTGTGTAAGAGACAGAAAGTGATTATGGGAATGAGAAGCCTGTGCATGTGGAGAAAGTAAGCATGGGAGTGAGAAACCTGGGTGTGTGGGAGACACAGAATGGGAATGAGAAGCCCATATATGTAAGATAGAACACGGGAGTGGGAAGCCTGTGTGTAAACTGTTCAGGAAGGTGATTGGTGTGTGAGAGACAGAAACTGGTCATGGGGGTGTGACTGGTATGGTGTGTGTGTGAGAGACAGAGAGACTGGTCAAGGGCCCTAAGGAAGAGGACCATGAGTATTGTCAAGATTACGCCCTCTTCTCAGCTTTCCTCAGCCGCTCGTCCTGGTGCTAGGATACCTCTTCAGCCTGGCGCCCTTTCTTGTCCACTCGTACGG